>NW_008751664.1:2465972-2524324 GCF_000715545.1 Opisthorchis viverrini
GAACCGCTGTATTTCACCGATGTTTGTTTTATCTTTTCTTTCAAAACATTTTGTGCATACATTAGTCAGATAGCAACCATTGGCTATATGCCTCGGTGACTTTGTCATTTCCCGTTAGACTTAACTGGCTCGAGCTGTTGTATGAATTGGTGGTAAACAAACTATCATTAAATGATAAATACGTACGTGTGCGATTCATGGTGAATACGTAGTGGCAGGTAGGTAACCAAAGAAATCAATCAGTAATCTTCCCTTAGCGCAATCATTTTGAGCCTTTTGGGATCTTTAGACTCGTGTGGGTGGATGGGAGGACTGGTTGAAGCTTATTACAGTAGGTTCTGTAGTTTTACTATATTAGTCTTATGTTTGTTCCAATAGATATGCCTTTGCGTTTTCACATAGAAAGTACGAAGTGATGTTTTAGCCGACCAGTTAACCACATTCCATACTGACGAACAAGTGGTTATGTGTAACTATGATGGCTGCGTATACTCTCGTTCTCAATACACCCACTGTTAAAGTGAAATCCATGGGAAAGCATGGAAAGTTGAAGACAAGAGCAGTATAAATTAAATGATGAGTAGCCCGACGTTTTCCTATAGATCAAGTTAGTGAAAGTTTGTCATTTGCACCTAACACAGCCTCGAGACCCATATGGCTAATTCGCTGTTCGTATACCTGCCCCTCTGTGCAGTTCACTTACACGTGCATATTAGACTGAATAAACTTCATCGGAAACAAACTAGTGAAGTATGGTAGTGGTCGTAATGGAGTTATCCGGACTTTGGACGTTGGTTAATATGACCGTTACACGAGCGGTGTCTCAAAATCACTTGACAGGAGGACTGTCCACACGAGAGTTATGTGAATGCCAATTCTGAAAACCCTGAAACCACTTATGAACTGTAGCATGTTTTCCACTGGATTTTCAAAATTCGAGAAAGATCATTACTTTTACGACGACGTGTGCCCCATGGCTTAACTTTTGAACAAAGGGCCTGTTTTCCCACAAAAACGACCCCCACTTGTCGTACCCTCCGACTCATTCGTCCAGTTCGAACTGCGGTCGTTTTATCACGTGCTTGCATGAGCGTGCATGCATGACCTATGCGTAAGGGACCCACCAGTGAAACGTGCGCTGCGAACGAATGATTTCGGTCCCGAATGAAGGCTGTATTTACAACCGCATGCAGAGGTTGGAACATGCGTGCACTAAACATGTATCCTGCTACAAATCTATGACCTGAAACCCGATTAAAGTACACGTCAGCATAGCTGACAGTTTTAATCTAGTACATACACTGTGATAGATGAGTCATGTCCAGGTTTTTTTGCTTGGTTTTGTTACGCGTTGGGTACCGAATCTGCTTCTTCTGCTCGGTCGTAAGTAATTTAAAGAGCACTCACGGGGACGTTGCCGCTGCAAGGAAGGAATTCTCTGTCCCGAAAATGGGGAGGATTGTAAAGTTACATGGCTAAGGAACTGGGCAATAGAGCATATCATTTTACTTTGGACGGTTAACTATGAGCCAGCAGCATAGTTATGTTTGTCACCTTAAGATGGGCGGGAGAGAAGTACTAAGGGAACGAAATATAGGACGTATGTTTCTGTCTCTGGAAGCCTGGGTTTTGTCCACATTAACCCCTCCCCTATGAAAGCAATATAGAACAAAAGTAAGTTTGCTACACTATATATTTTTCGTGTACAGCCTGTTATTATGGAGGCTGTGTTATTTCACCCGATTTGTTGCCGGTTGGCTGGGATGTGATTTGTTCTATAGGTTTAACTGTTGACCCCAGTCTGTTAGCTATGTGATCACACAGCTAGCAACACGACTGCAGCTATTATACTGTATTTTCCTCGTCGAAGTGGCGAGGTGGTTCAGTGATTAGAGCGCGAATTTACTGACCGGAAGTTCCGTGGTTCAAACCCGACCTCTGCATCTCGACTTCTCTTTTCTGGGATCGGGCAACTTGGCTATATACTGACAGTGCTTCCTTCAGATGGCACGGCAGTTAGGCACCGAAAGGGTGCTACAGCTGAACTGTTTTCTTCTGTATTTCTTTCGGCGAGATGTCCCTGCGTTTGCAAAAAACTTGGCGGACCATCGGATACGTCCATGGCATCCAGAGGTTTTACAAATGCTGAAATAGGTGGATTTTAATACCCGAATGGAAACTTGACATTTCAAACGACAAACTATTCCTATTCGGGCATGTGAGCAGATTAGTTTTTCGTGATTTCTTTCTAGTTTTAGGGTAAAAAACAAATATCTTTCGGTAATAATTTTTCTATACGCACAAATGAGCCATATAAGGGCTCGCCTTCAGATTACCGTGCATGGTATGCATTCCACCAGTCTGTGCGACGTGTATACCTGACTCTGAAATTTTACTTCGTATAATACAAGTAGTTGGGAAGTTGGTTGAAAATGTCAGATTCACGGCTTTCCGAGCACAATAAATTTCGCCACAGAGGACGTATCGGCTGCGACCCACCTGTTTTTCTCATAAGAAGGGACTGGCGTATTTCAATAAAACCGCTTGTTGGGTGGGACATTCCTTTGCTTACTGATGTTGTGAAAATGTTGATTACAACAAGCGTGTACGATGTTTCGGTGTAGCCCAAATGTGATGATTTACTGCCATTTAAGCATGACTTTGAACTGGCTACCAGTTACATAGTGTGTTGCTGCTTTCTGTGCCAACTACTTTGGTAAGGTGTCGCCTCAGCTTTGGCTGCCTAGGTTTTGGTAAACAGTGGTGTTATGTGGTCTTCCCGGTTACTCCATTTTTCTGAATCCGGCGACTATGTATAGATTCAGGTTATTAAAGCGTGTCTGGTTGAATGATACGAGGTAGCGTACCAGAAAATATCCACGTCCTAACGACGGGTACCGGAGAATTTCGTGACCAACAGCAATGAAAAACAAAGTTGTCCTGTGGCGCCCTTCTTGCGACAATCCAACCACTGATCATTTCACATTTCACTAGAGTTCAGTTGAAATATAATAACCCCACAATGAGCAATTAACGGGGCGCGTTACGATGGATCAGAAAGTCCGTTTTTCTCAAAACCTCAGTGTAGCAAGCGCATGCGACTCTATCGATCGGGGCGCCGTAGTTTTGTCATTCGCTGTTTCACCTCCGTTTGAGTTGTTTGATTTTTCGATCACGTACCAAAGTTGTCATGTTCGTTACTCGCCATATCCTCTGTGGTCGCGTCTAACCTGATGGTAGGAAGATGTGTTTTCGCGCCTATTAGATTGTGTATTCGGGATGCAAAAGCTGTGTTGAGCTAGTCTGATTTGTCGTTACCGTGGTAACTCTGGGCATTATTTTCTTATATAGATGGGGACTACTTGATGACCCGTTTGAAAGTAGCCGTCTCATGCTGCAGCATAATCCCGTGGCTTTATCTGGAATTTGGGGTGAGAATAGTTCACCCTATGTCGATGATGATGATGATGATGATATGATAAGTCCACCCTAAGTTTACTGGCTCGACTAAGATGTATGCCAAACCCGTTTCTGTACGTCTAGTCATCCGATTATTTCTGAAGGTGGAAAGTGATATGATGATTCACTGAATCAGCCCGCTTAGCTTCACTGAATTGACATCACACTCAAGAATTAGACCGTTTTACGTTTCAAATGCTCACTCTGGTTAGGTTTTAATGGCTAAGGAGAAAATTGATCTCAACTGCCTTTTGAATAGTGTATTCTGTTCAAAAATTGAATTTGTCAAAACGTTTTAAAACCACGATTACGTGTGCTTGCCCGTCATTGTTCCGCACGGAAGAGGATCCATCCCATCTTAAAGCTAGTTTACGCAGCTCATGGATGTTCTGCAATTCCGTGGTCTGTGAGTGCACCTTTATCATTTTTAATCATTTTTGGGCTACCATTTACTTAGCTATATCAAACGGCTTTACGAGTCAGCCAGTTTCCCTAACTTCTTTCCGTTTGAGTCAAATGTGTCTTATCTTTGCATGTCAGCAATAATTCATTTCCGGCGCAATCGTCGGAGGACCTGAGCTATTACAGTTGAACTAAGAGCGTCACAGCTAAACGTTTCTTGAACGCATCATTTCCTCTGTTCCTTAAAGTGTGCTAAGCATTCACTAGAGTGGAACGACCAACCTCACTTGATCCCACCCTGTAAGTTACATTTCGTAAGAAGCTGCAACACTGGTATGCCATGGGGCACTTATATGGTCGGTCCAACTGTCAAGCTTATTGGAAGGTGCAAGGTCTACACACCGGAGATAACCAATGGAGGTCAACTTGGTGTTCGAAAATACAACTGCGTAATTAGAGTAATCATTTACGCCCACCATAGTAGAAAAATTCAGTTGCTGTTATAACTAAATGCAATCCCTGCTCCAGTACCTTAGTGTTGAAAAATGACTCACCAACAAGGAACACAACAGCTTTATTGCGAACAAGTGAATGCATGAATTACAGGGGGCATCTCGGTTTTCAAGGCGCACTTTTGACCTTGACTCTAGGCCATGCGATTGGCGTTGGTTAATTGGTGGGCGTTACTTCTATGTTATGCCCGAAAACTCATCATTGTGGACCGTTGCTTCTGTAACATGCCTGAACACTCATCATCGTCAGACGTTACTGCACTGATTGACTGACTGAGCGTTCAATCGGCAGCTAGCTTGTTTGGTCCAGATGCCTGACGGCTTCCCTATTGTGATTTTGGTAGAGTTTGACGTTCTCAGTAGATTTATGGCAACAGTTTGAAGTCTAATGGCGGTTTTTTCACTTTTGAGATCGGTCACCTAGTCAGCTGTAGCTTACTGACATGCCGTTTTCATATCGGTGATCTTACCCAGACACTAGCATCAGAGACAGCAGCGTCATTGTTAACACTGATGGTTCTCTGCTGTACAACCACAACGTTTATCTATTTATATTTAAAGTCTATGAATAAAAAGAAAAAGAGCATGAGAGAGGGGACCTGGTGCTGGCCTATGTCAGGCCTTCCAAGGTGCTTGCACCTCCAACCGCTCAGTCAGACAATCTGGAAAGAAGGCGACAACACGAACGTCACTGAAATCGACCAGCGGTCATTTCTTGCAATGTCTCCAGCTAAGCGCAGGAGGGCTCACGGGGAACCCATCCTGGAAGATGTACTGCACCAACAACACCCTCCTGCGAAGTCATACGTTGTCTACCTCGTGGTTTTCACCATCCTGAAGGAGGTACAGAGAACAACACCCCACTTGGTAGATAGTGTTTCGGCGTGTGTAGCATGGCCGATCCACCTCAGTTCATGGGTTCGGATCCGTAACCACACAACCATACAGCTTTTTTCGTAGCACGATACGCGCGACCCTTGAGACTTCTTTTTGACGCCACAAGTGACGCAAATTAGCAAACATGGTCCTGGCCCTTTAGATTCGTGCAGTAACCTCCCAGTCACATAGCCGACAGATCAAACAAAACTACCGGGTTGTGTAAAATTCTTCACAACCTCCAGTGATTTTCCTTGAATTGTAAGGGACATGTTCAGAGACTGCATATTATGAAGCATAAATTTACACTTTGAAGGCGGTAGACCCATGCCGAAAGATGATATGATAGTGATCAGTTTATTCAACACAGCTTGTACTGCGCTCTCGTCTTCGAACATGAGGGTGATTTCATCTACGTACTTCAGATCGACGTGGTTCTCACCAGAGACGATTTGAACATCAGGATTTTGAGGACTGCAGCGTCCGCCTCATTTCATCGTTCACGAAGTTGAACAAGAATGGAAAGAATGGACATCCTTGTCGGACAGCGCTTTTTCTAGGGAGGGTTTTGGAATGCTCACCATACACATACCCCCATAGGTATGTGAATATGGAGATCGAATCGTGTTCACAACCTTCTGCGGCATACCCTGTTGAACAGTGATCGGCCAACAAAATCGAACGCACCCTTGAGGTCAGATAACTGCAAGATTGGTCATTTGTACGTATGGTGTTTCTTCAACACCTGACGGAGTGTGAAGATGTGGTCGACGCAGCATTTCCTCGGTCGAAATCTCGCTTGATGCTCACGGGTCAAAGATTCGCGCATGCTACGGAAGACGACAAAGAACCAGTGACTTCAGAAGCTTTGTGATAACGGAACGCAAAAAATTACCCGCGTGGTTGCCACATTCACTGCGAGTGCCCGTTTAAAAAATGGGCACCATTATCGACTCACCCCATTTGTCTGAAACGGTCTCTCTCTCCCAGACAGAAGTCTAGACAGGCACTGATTGAAGAATTCACCGCCATCCTCGTCAGGACCAGCAGCACGATGATGCTTGCGTAGAAAAATACACTGTGACACTTCTGAGTTTGGAGGCGTCCCCATATTCTTAGTCCACAGTTCGCAGTTCGGATCGTAGGTTTCAGGTGGTCAACCGAATTGTTGTTCGAATTATTGTGCCCAGCGGTCCAAACGTTCTCGTTTGTTGGAGATGAAGCAGCCATCCTGGTCCCTGGTAGTTTCCGTGACAAGTGGCTTCCGAGGACGAGTCGAACGAATCAGATGGAACAGCCAGCGGATGTTTCCAGCATTTTTGTCTCTATTTCTTCGGACTTCGCCATCTTCACGGACACTCAGTTTTACATGGCGTCGGATGATGCGTCGGTTGGAGTTGGAGTTGCAGCCAGGATGACTCTATCGCCGGGCATTCAGCAAATCCAAGGTCCTATCATAGATTCGACGTTCGAATTAGATTGATTGGGTTTTGCAGCAAACGAAATTTCCAGCTCTGAGTGGGTTGCAGCCAGATGACTCTATCGCCGGGCATTCAGCAAATCCAAGGTCCTATCATAGATTCGACGTTCGAATTAGATTGATTGGGTTTTGCAGCAAACGAAATTTCCAGCTCTGAGTGGCGCCGGCCGTTAATATCCGACATCCGACCTTCCTCCAGGATTTTGATAAAGCGGTTCCGAAATTTTCGTTTGATTTCTACATCCACTAGCTTCTCAGCGGTTAAGTGAGGTGTGTCCGTTTTGCGTAAACCTGAAAAACAGCAGCGCACAATTGCATGGCCAAGGTTAATGATGGTGTTCCAAAAGAAGCACCAGGTGCTGATCGACTCTCGCCACCGGTGAAAGGAGGAAAGCCCTTCGCTGCGAAGTTACTAGCAAATACGAACCAAGCGGTTACAACGTAGCATGCACGAAAGTAAGCATCTCATATGCACATAGTTTTTCAAAAGTGAACATTACAAAACGTCCTCTTGACTTTCTTGGATGTTCTTTGGATATTAAGCAATCATGAACGAACATTACAAAGCCGTTTCATGTATTCAATAGTAACCTTAACCTTCTGTCAGTTACGGGGGCGGAGCCTGAACACCGGCCGGTGGACTACTTACATGATTCATCGGTAGTCAACGCCGTTATGCCGGTAACTGACGCCCGATGTGGTCCATTTGGACTTCAGACTGACTTTTAGGTTCCCACCATGTCTTCGAGCGATTTATATTGTACCGGAAATTGGTTCTGCAAAGAAACAGTGTGTGATCGGCACACATCTAAACTAGACGATTTCCGTTTTCTGTGCGTCTCGTATCCAACCCGAGAAGACCACCCAGTTGGGTATCAGAGGCGCTTAGCTTACCTAACTGGTTGTTCATGTCACCACAAACCGCAAAGATACCTGAGCCTTTAGCCCGTCGTAAAATAGCACCTAGACACTTTTTGGCAGATTCTGAGCTAGTCATTTGGGACGTAAGCAGATACACTGACCAGGGTGCGATGACCTCACTTTCTTGACATTCTTTCACAGACGTTGCCAAACGAACCGCGCAGAGACGTTAACGTAGACTGTTAACGGGCATCCAGCCAAGTAGGAACGCTTCCGCTCGTTCGCTCAATGCATTGCCCACGCTGGCATATCCAGCATATCCAGCCCCTGCATCACCAAATTTGCACACACTGAACCTGGAAGGGCACGAGGGAGCAGTCAGTTCAGTCATACCACTTGCGTCTTGTATCATTGTTTCTGTCAGGCAGCGCATATCAGTGTAGGTGATCCAAAGTGCAAGCAAGAGACACCTGTTATCCTGCTTGCCTCAGTGTGCGAATATTAAAAACAGCTAATTAGAGCAGCTTGCGGGAATTGAAAACAAGCTTCGGAGTGTTTAGGGCTGTTACTGAAGTCGAACTTACAGAAGCTACAGCTAAGCTTGATATACGGCGAGCAAAGTCGTCAGTCCTAATGCTTTAACCTGCAGAGAGAGGGGGAAAGTAATCAGATTTGGGTTAGATAGGGTAGGAGAGGGAAACAGTGAAAATGGAAGGGAGGTGCCAGTAGTAGGATGTTTTTGCTCACCAGCTCCGCTGTATGCAGCAAGTGAGGCGACCCGACTGGTGACACCGCGCGACGGCTGATGTGGTATGGGGTTGTTTTTAGTTGTAATTGTCATGATTGTACCCGGGCTGGGATACTTTCAGGGTACCGAGACGTAAACAAGAGGTCGGCTGAAGTTCTCAATCAAAGCCTTCGGTTCAAGAGAGTGTTTACCTTGGAATGAAAGTGCAATACCATTTTTATAGAACAAGTCGCCACACATGTTATAACCCCCAACCTGGAGAGTTAGGAGACAGCGTTAGCCAGACATCTAATCATTGACCAACTTGTGAGTGTTGCGTGGACACCACCCAGTATAGCTCATTTGGCCACGGAGGCACACATACCATTACGCTACGGTAAGGTTCAGTCTAGTTGCGACCTACACCATAAATCACATGGCGGATTCTTTTGAGGACGAGTCCGAGAGTCTAATTTCGTTGCCCAGGGCTATATTTTCTCACAAACAGACAGTTTCCAGAGTGGAACGTTCGTTTCCCTCCTGTTGGTGATTGAATACGCGTGAATGTTAGCAGGATGAAATCGTGGATAAGCCTCAACTGCCTTGTGTGAGGTGACCCAGTGGTTAGAGCGCGAATCTGCTGACCGGAAGGTGCGTGATTCGATCCCGACTTATGCATATCGACTTCTATGTAGGTTTGGGCAACCTGGCAATATCTCTGCTCTCGTGTTTCTCTCGGGTGGGATGGCAACCAGGCACCGAAAGGATGTGACAACTTAGTGATTCTTTATCAACCGCCTGTCCAACATAAACTCTGCTGGAGATCGACCGTCAGGAGACTGTGGATTGCGAGTTGCGGCATATATTGGGTTAATGGTGCCTTGTCCCGTTTGGGATTGAAGAGACGCTGCTGCTCGTGACTAATGGTCTCCAATGTTATTTCGGAAGATCGTTCAATTCTGTTCAACAGCCTGGTTCTGACATCACTTCCTAAATGTGGCAGCTGTAACACCCTTTCGGTGTCTAGCTGCCATGCCTCCCGAAGGAATCACGAGGGCTAGGATACTGTTAGGGTGACCAAGCCTAGGCAGAGGTCGGGTTCGAACCACAGACCTTCCGATCACCGACTGACTTAAGGTCGCATATGAAAATTAAATACTTCCCTCGTGTTCACATTCAAGATTAACTCTATCGGCATAAGTGATGTAGTCTTCAGTTTAGTTTTCTACTAGTTTCATACGTTAATAACGAATATTACAAAAGTAAAAACACTTACCGAAGGTTTTTGAGAGTTGTTGAACGGTTTCGTCAAAGCTGGGATTTCATGTGTTCTTTCCTAGAATGAAGTCGGAATAAGGCGTTAGTTTTATTGTGCCAATTTTTCTTAACCATAACTGCACTCACCAGGCACCGTCTATGTGCTTCAGGCTCGACTTTAAAAACATATTCATAACGTTTGAACCACGAATCGAATACTAGACCAGCATAGGGCTCATATTGGGACTTCGTGATGCTGTTGGCGATCGAGTCAACGGGATTTGCATCTGGAGCCCAATTCGGCGACTGAATCGTGAGTTGCCGCATCAAAGTTTCCATCAATCGCAATTGTTCCAATTCAAACTGACTTCGTCGCGGCAGAATTTCCATCAATGCTTCAGGAGTTATCGTACTTCCGCGGGTTCTAGAATCGCTATTCCGTTGTAACTAACTGCAACCCCACTCCAGTTGAAAAATGACTCACCAGCAAAGAACGCAACAGCCTCACTGCGGACAAGCAAATGCGTGAATTACGGTGGCCCCCGCGGTATTTAAAGCGCACTTTTGACCTTGACTCTAGGCCGTACGATCGGCGTTGGGTGATTGGCAGGCGTTACTTGTATGTCATGTCCGAATACTCATCATCATGGGTCATTGCTTCTGTCACATGCCTGAATGCTCGTTATTGACGGTCGTGCCTGTGGCATGCCTGAACACTCATCATCGTTGGCCGATACTGAATTGATTGACTGATTGAGCGTCAATCGGCAGCTGGCTATTCTGGTCCAGAAACTTGACGGCTTTCCTACTGCGATTTTAGCAGAGTTTAAGGTTCTCAGCTGAGTAATGGCATTCCGATTATTTTCAAGCATCTGTCCTTCCTGAAAATTGCCATGCCACAACTATTCGTGTTTTCTGACAACTGAGAAAGCAATTCCTAATGTCACAGTGGTAGGACCGAAACTCCCGACATTTCCTGCTGTATCTTGGCATTATTCATTTGTGGACTAATATATTAGTAAATTTTTTGGGACCAGTCCAAAGTAGCCTCCTAAGGTAGAGACGTCCCTAATTCGTAGGTGGGGCGGATTGAGTAGCAGACATTTGTCAGTAGCGCCGTAACATAAACGTATCCATTACAAAGTAGGTTATGAGCACATGTTATGCTGTGTTTTGTGTGACTATACAAATATTGCGAGCGCCTTCCCACTGTAAAACGGTCGACCCAAACAAGGTTTTAAAGTAATCGAGGTCAGTGACAAAGCAAATGTTACTTTTAGAAACTCCTAGCATAGTTTTTCATGCCTTTTGTCCACATGCACTTGAAATTCTAATCAGGACAGATAACGGTTGATCGATTGTTTATTATTACGAAAGTTTAAAATTGCAGGCAGGTGTTCATAAATTTCAATACTACGATTGGCTCCCATTGAAGAAGAGGGATTTACTACCGACCGTGAAGTCTCGAATCAACTCCATTATGTCGGTGCCTTTGGTTTACTTGCTTTTCGAACTTCTGGACTGATAAAAGTTTTCTCTTGAGCCCCCTCCCAGTTAAAGGATCGCACCGTTCTTGTTGTAGGTACGACAAATGAACAATAAAAACCAGTGAATCCAGCCTGACATTTTTGCGTATCACCTCTATGATTCGAAGTTTTGTAATACCGATACATACTAGCATTCGCTTTAGCAATTCTCCGACTTCTTGTCATTGACGCTGTTCTCATTATACTTCCATATTGTGCATCGTTTTTTTTTCAGGAGCGGCGCGAACGTGAGCAACAAGAATTGGAGAGTGCGAAAGAATTGTCCGAGGATGATTTCGATGGGTTTCCTTAAACTGTTTTATCCAATTCTCATTGTCAACCCAACTTTATGCACAGTCATTACAAATGTTAGTTTCAAAGTTGCCTATCCTTGCAGTGTACACCGGGTAAAGCGAAATAATTGCTACCGGAAATCCATCATATGTACCCTTTGGCCTTTCTGACTGTCTAACGGAAAGCAATGGGTGGTTAGTCAGCTTGTGTGGATTTGTTTAGAGGGAAGCGTGGGTCAGATATGCCTCTCCAATATTTCCGTCTGATTCGTATGCGTTAAAAAACATAAGCTAGGGGGATGGACTGTTGTTAGGACTGAATCATCAGTTCATGATCGCATTAGAAATATTAAACTCTATGTTTGACAGCTTGTGAATAGAAACATATCTGTTTGTGAATTGACTTTCCAGAATAAAACTATTGGTCGAAATGGGTACGATACCAGTATCCCCTAGTTGTAATCGTCGCGAAATCTTTCGAAATCACGCTGTCGAGATAGGTTTCATGTCATTTACTGCTTGATTCTACTTATTCGGAAAATGGAAGCGTGTCGATGTTTAGCGCAAAGTTTCATGGGAAATGGACTCATTTATGCGCTAATTGACAAAGCGCAACTATTATGGAATGCATCGGTTACTTGGGAATATGTCAATGCTTAGGTTTCGAAACTACTGACCGGAAGGCTCGATCTCAACCCTGGCTTTTCGTTCACTGATCTATGCTTGGGTGGTCTCCTACATCCCAGCTTTTGTGCCTCCAAGTTAAACAGCAACTGTGCACCCAAGCGTTGTCACAGATGAGTCTTTATCGATACTACTGATGAACCTTCTTCGAACCGCCTTGCAAAACTGGCATGTCGATGAAAAAGTAACCAATGCTAATCACTATTTTGCTAGAAAAACTTGATGACATAATGATGTAATCGAATCAACTCATTAATCCTTGTGCTCTTTCGACGTATTGTTACCACGCGGCCGAAAGGTAGCACGACAACTGAAAAGGCGTCAGGAGCAATCGAAAAACCCTAGTTGGGTTCGGATCACAGACATTCTGATTGACAGGGTTTACTTCACACACTGAACCATCTCCAGTTTATTTTAGTTGTGGCCTGTGGGGATATCGCCTCTCCGACGTGGCTATAAAATACCGTAGTAACGCGAACGTACCACCGAGGTAACGATGACCTCCAAATTGACCTAACGTTTCACATGACCGGTTTTCGGAAACTCATCACGGTCCAACTGATATCTCATGATTGTTTGTAGAGGATTATTTAATGGGCGTGATAGTATCATCTGAAGCACCTCAGCCTTCGTTCGCTAGCTACAACTGTCAACCAATCCTATACGAAACATTGACTATCTTGTTTTTAAATCGTAACTCAACGTACATTGCGAACGAAACAACTGCGTGTATGCCAGCTTCAAGCTTGCACAGATTTTCCGAAGGCGCACAATTGAGAGGAAACCGACTACATTCACCCACATACTTGCCCTCTGGGTGATATCTACTTGACGAGGGTGGCCATATCTTGTCACGTATCTAAATCGGCTTGGAATGAAAATTTTTAGAATTCCTTTTAAAGGGTGTCCGCTATCGATTGTCCAGTGCTCACATCTCATTTCATCTACCTTATTCTCATACATACATACCGCGATGATAAACCTTGGCTTAACAATGTCAGTAATAAATACGTCAATCGGTAATCGATCATGGTTGCTGAACTCTGATAGCACAGGTGGTGTTACTTTTCGACGTCATCTTGCGCTTCATTCTTGCTTCCATTTGTTTAAATGGGTGGGCTGCTCCTAGTGCTACTCATGTACCGACCTAACCGATGTTTCCGTTTCCGCGGTGTAAGTCCCTTTAGTTCGCTGAGATCGCCCAGCGGACTTATTCTCAAAGATGGTGTACCATGATCGCTGGGACTTATTTACAACAGGCAATGACGTAAAGCTCGGTCACCATTAGATGGAACGTATCTTTTCTTAGTCTGATGGTGCCTCCTAAGCTTACCGTTTTTATAATAAATATGGGCAGGCATTCTTGTAATTCCCTTAGTCGACATGTAGCTCTCGGCTGTTTTCAACAACGTCGTATAAGTGACTGCTTGTCACCAGGGTCACGCCTTCTGTAAAAACAGACAGTGTCACGAAGCCAGCAGACGGATGCTTCGCTGCAATGGCAAATTGGTGACTGCAGTACTGAAAGATTTTCATGTTATGCGTGGATGCAAACGTCTAATTGTGCCATGAACCGCGTGCTGAAATGGGTCATTCATTTCACTGTTAACAGTTTACTTGGTTTAAGTACGATTAACTCTTATTATTGTTTGGTGTATTCTATCGATGACTCCATATGGACTCTCGTCCTCTTGGACACTTATAGGAAGTACGCGGAATGGGGTTTCCAAGCTCCGGGATCCGGATAGGAGTTCACAGGTAAATTACGCGGTGGACGCTAGACAGCTCTTTGAAAGCTTTAAAATTTCCAGGTTTGATCAAATAGGTGCGATTCCCTTACAATGGCCAAGCATTTTGACCTACTGTCAACCAATCCGCAATCGTGTAGTTCAGTACTGTCATTTTTTCAGCTACATTTGGCCAGGGGAGCGAGATACTCAGTGTTTAGAGCGCGAATTTACTGACCGGGAGGTCCATGGCTCGAACCTGAGCTCTACATCTCGACTTCTCTTGTCTAGGCTTGAGCAAGTCGTCAGTATCCCAGCCATCGTACTTCCTTCGGGTAGCATGGCAGTTAGGCACCGAAAGGGTGCTACAGCTGAACGTTTACGCAGTTATCAGTGGGTACCCATGTGATAATCCATTAGTGTCGTCCCCCGATATTCGACGTCACATGAGAACGTTGCTATTTAGACCAACCTTGATGCGGCTGCTGGTTTCCGACTACGCTTGTTTTTCCTAATAATGGGAAATGAAAGTGATCTTAGTCAGCATCTTGTTCGTACCCTCAAAGGTTTTGACTAGGTTTTACAGGAATATGTTTTGCAGAAACTGATGTGAAATCAAAAAGTGAATTAGCTGTGGTTCAAATTCGGCACCAGTCGAAGGTGTGGTTCTGTCGATGTACTTTGATCATTTCACTTTGAAACCTATTTAACTCAAGTGCACTACCTTGAGTGTTTGAATCCCCGTTCCAAATCACTAACCTATTAGGATATTACGTCAGAGACATGCATTGAACATGTTAATATCCTACGCTTTTTCAATTGCGTTAACCGTCACGACGGGACTCTGACTCATTGAACCATACTGGAGGTTGTCCATGTGATATTCACAGTTTTCGGCCCCGGGTTGGCCAAAGTACGGAAGTCTTATTAACGGCTTCCTGGCCCTCTAGGTTTCGAGTGAAACATGTGTGCCAACATATTTCGCAAGAGCTGCATCATTCCAGTGGTCTTATGCTAAGTACCACTGCCTTGCGATCAGGTTTCTGAGCCGGAAGCTTTCGTTGACTGCTGAAGCTTCGTATCCCGCCAGATCTCTGCAAGTAATTGTCTTTTGACTGTCCTTTTATCGATATCCGCAGGGACCAAACTACTATCCACTCTTTATTTGTTGTTTGGGCATGAGCATCAACTAACTCTAACTCTGATTCAGTGAAAGTACTTTTCGTCAGGAAGTAACCCGCTACCCAGTATGAGCTCAGCTGTTGTCCGCGTCACTGGCGATTTCACTGTGCAAGTTTGCTCCATTTGGTAACTTTTTCACTTCGGGCTCAACGCATAAGGTTGTCTTGCACAATCAGTTGCTTCTCAGCCGCGGTAGACGCCGTTGTACTACCTGGCGTTTCCTTTCTGGCGGATAACCGTGGGGCCGGGTTTACCACACATCCATTAGCACCCAGCGGCGAGGATCAGTAGTTGAGTATCCATCTTCCTGGACCAATTAAGCCAGAACATGCTCTCGCTCGGTGTGTTTTTCAATGTTTCCTGGAGAGACCGAAGACACAAACCGCTCGCTTAGCCATCGAAAATTTTCCTGATCCATAAGTCAAGTAACCTCATCAAACTAGCCTATCCAAAACGTTTAAAGTAACTTTCCTAGGAAACGTTGGTCGTAACTTGGACAAGATAAACACACAAAGGCGGCCTAGGCATGTGTTTTTAGAGGCCCACCATGTAAGCACGAGTTCAGAACAGGCAGCGTTGCTCCTCCATGCGAACGTTGAACACAATGGAACAAACTTTTCTGTTAGACTGCTGTCAGCTCCATCAAAATGTCCGTACAGAAAGAAAGATCTGGTGATGCCGAAGGACCAGGTTGTCTAAACTAATATGAGAACAAGAATGCGTCCCAACATTTTGGTGCCACTCAGTCTTTGTGCCTTTATTGAATTTGCGGCTGCTCCATCGTAGGATTAAAGAGCGTTACTCCAGCGGTAACGTGGCCGCTAGCTCCAATAATACCAGATCGTCTGAATTGATCATGTAGGACGAAAGTGTGAGGGAACCTTACATGATTTGACCAGGTATGGGTTGTATTGACTACGTTTTCACATTGTCAGGCGCTCGGGTAGCGTCACACATACCACCGAATCGCCTGTGGCGGTTTTCACTGAGCTTTCGACTCCGTGGATAGACTGGTTGTTCCATATTATTAGCCAAAGACGTGGAACATGAAGGTTATCCTTCGTGTCATTGCCCTGGTTCCGTAATGCCTTACAGTGGGCTCTCCAAAAATTCCCCACAACTAAGGGATCCGCCGGGAATGTTCGCTTTCCCATTGTTGTTCATTTTGGCCATCGACATTATCGAGTGTAGTCAAAAGGCGACGACGAATTTTGGTGTCGAAACAACATTTGATAGCCTTACAGTATGAGTGGCATTATTCCAGCATCTGCACAAACTACCGCCAACGGAACACTGGAAGTGATCACTTGTCTAGTCATGCAGATTTCGCCCTCGAAATGTTAGGTCTTGCTTCAGGGTTTCCCATTCCTATATACCAGTTTGAAACTTCAAAATGGTAACCTAGTTTTTTTTTGACAAGACGGCTTATCTTGGCAGCAACGCAAGCCGTGACTGCAATGTGACAGACGAGGTCCATATGTTGGCGGGACACGAGCAATATTAGTCAGCCTGCGTCACCTTTGTCTTCAGAAACGAATATCGCCGGGGTCAGAGCTGGTATATGTAGTGAACGTTAGAACATTCCGACTGTGTGACTGAGAGACTTTCCTCCTTCAGTCGGAGGTGCTCAAACGTATTCAGATATTTGATTATCAATTTATGCGTAGTATAGCAGGTGTTATGTGATTGCAACATGTGCATAGCACATCGGACTCACTCTGGTAGCAGATGTGACTATGCGGATATTGTCAAGTTAATTCCTATGTAATCTTCGCGCCTCCCTATTTGGGGTTCCCATGATTCTCCCTGTATGTATTTGGCAGCTCTACAGCATATCGCGGGCAGTCAGTCCTAGTGATGAGTTGCTGTCCCTTGACAGGACTGACTAACACTTATTTGTGGTTTGTGCGGGGCTCGTACAGAATAGCTTCGAAAGAAAGTTGAATCTGTTTCAATGGCGACGTCTTGTTCCAACATGTAGGTTTTGGTAGGTGCAGCTACGTTCCTATTGGTGTTTGGGGAAAACACGGACAGGGTATTTTTCAATAGGTCTCCATCGCTTCTTTCTTTCCTTCTATTACTAGGTCCTTCATCCATGGTTTTGGGGCAATCCGTCACCAGTTCCCTCTATTGGTGTATTTCTTTCTATGATGATGGTGATTAAATGGGGTTAAAATGATAATACGTTGATCAGTTCAATGCCTTGACGTGGCATAGCAGAAGCAGAGTGAACTGTGAATTGCACCACCGTTTTGTGGCAATGCGTGTCAAATGCAACTGTTCAAATTAGTGTATCAGAGTGTATTTGTAATGTACTCGAATATCGTAGCGACTGAAACATGAGGCGGCCTGGTTTCTATTCTCTCTCGCGAATGTATCGGACCGCGTAGTCACGGTTCTAAGCGCATTCGAAACCCGTGGGACGCGTTATCATGCCGGATATACAAAGATGCCACTTCAGAACCAAGTAGGTGCTGCTACAAACTCTCGAGGTTAAACTGTTTTGAAGCTGTGCTGATGAGACAGCACTCTTGGTAGATCTTGCTCGGCTCCTTCCCACTACGTACGGTTGGCTCCATTCCCTTCAGAGCGTTTTCCTCCAAACCATGATTGCGCTTTTTCATGACATCTCATTTTCTACCGTAAATTCCTTCTCAAAACCTCCATATTTTCCAAGTTTGTCATGTGCCTAATTTTCACTGCTTTTATCGTCATTGCCGAGTTTTTAACTATGTATCCGATGTAATGAAATCCCTTTCTTTTACCCCAGTTTGTGCTGCTGTTTGGTCAGGTTCTTCTGCGCAGGGTGCCCAAATATGATTATACTTTCTATCTTCGGGGTTGTAGGGGAAAATTGCAACAGTTTTACTAACTATATGAGCCAACTTCACTAGATCCCCGATTATTACGACGGGATGCCACTTTGAAGCCTTAAGGAGACTCATGACCAACGCGACTTCGCTCCTATTGCATCATCACGCTGGTTAGCCAAAATTCCAACATTCATCTAGGGGACAGATGAAGCAGCCGTATTTATGATTGACTGACCATCAACGAGCGAGACTTGTGGACAAACCAGTAAGTGAATCGGATATATTTCTCCACGAAAGTAATACTCGTAAGCTCAGTCATTCCTGCTGATGGATAATCATGTCGATTTTTTTTGTTTTGGGCGGCCGAAAGAAACATGCTGTCAGGCGCAAGGTCATCGATAGGGTTTTTGCTCTTTCAAGCATCGCTTACTTGTAGCATTCAGGGGGAGGAATGAAGAGATATTGCGTTTTGAATGTCCTGAGTGATTGCATCATGGCCGATGCAAAATCGGATGCCGTTTCCACGGAGACCAGGCTATGGCTTAGTCTTGCTTCGCGACTATTCCAGGTAGCTGTAAAACTTCACATGTTTACGTTACAAGAGGGAGGCAGCTAATTTGAGTGGCATTCACCAATAGTATTTATGGATCTTGTGTAATAATGAAAACCACAGAAGATTGTTCCCCGTAATCCCCATCAATGCCTAAAAACGTATGATCGAATGAAAATAAGAAAACAAAATTTATTGTTTTTATAAGTTCACGTCATTGGCTCTCTTTTCGTTGCCTTGCTGCAGCTGATTGGACAATTCATAGTCTGTTTTCTGCCGTGAGTTTGTCCAGCGTTTCGGCATATTCCTGAGCCTTTTGCTTAAGAAGGTCTTGACAAGGTCCCAGAATGCGTTCGAAACTGTCTACCTCCAATACGGCCAGCCGGGTGCGTTCTAGGGCATAAACAGATGCCGCTCGAGGATTTTTTGTTAGAAGCGCCAGCTCACCGAAATATTGATACTGTCCAAGTGTGCAGAGCTCAGTGTACTCGTCGGGCTTTTCAGGCGTTGTCATCCGTACTACCACCGAACCGGACTCAATGAAAAACATTTCTTGACCAACGTCTCCTTGGAGGAAAATCGATTCTCCTTCTTCTACAATTCTGGTGTATAGGGCATCCGCCAAATTATTGCGCTCATATTGACTTAATGGTTTCAGTAGATCAACACTCTCTAAAAGACTTTCGTATAGCTTTCGCTTTTTAAATGCCTTGGTAAGGACGATTGACCGAAATGTTTCTCTTGACATCGCCCACAATACACCAGGTGTAACAGCTCTTATCGTGGCTGCTCGTGGTGTGTTGTACATTAGTGCCAACTCTCCGAAAGATCCTTTGTCTACATATTGCGTTACCTTTTTCATTTCATTGTTAATGTTAACGTAGATGTCGTAAGTTCCAGACTCGATTATGTAAAAGTTATCACCCATTTCCCCATAGGTGATCACGTCTTCTTCGGGTTCAACAGTCCTCTGGAACATTGCATCAACAACATCTAAACGATCGTCTTCATCCAGGCATCGAAACAAAAGGATCTGCCTGACCGCTTCTAGAAGGGAGCTCTTCTGTTCTTCGGTCTTTGGGTAGACCACTTTCTCTGTATTTTCCACATTTTCTGGATCCCAGCTCTCGGCTGCTACACCCCCTCGGCGTTCTCTCGCCTTCCTCGGCGGCGGTGCATCGCTTTGAGTAATGGGTACTAAAATGATAAGAATAAAGGACATTAGTTCCATTAAATCCAATATGAAAAATCCCTTTCCCACGGCTTTAGATGACTGACTACTATAGGCAAAAGCTGCTAACACTTAAGCGTCCCCATTTTATGCTTCTCTGCGCATAAGTAGCCCAATAGCCAGCCAGTTACCCATGGTATTTCATGGAGTTTTCGTCCAAAGTTTCCATATGAAGCAGGATTTGGACTTTGTTAGGTTAATCACATACCAAAAAGTTTCTATCACCTGTCTTACTCAGGAATCCGTAAGCAATTATTCAGAACGCCAGTTCTAAGTAATTTGGAGGCGATAGGGATTTGATTGTCAAAGTTAGATGACGGCGTAGACATTTAACATGTGAAATTCACACCGGAGACTCGCAAATGGATACAAGTTACGGTTGCTCCGGATAATTGTGGAATCAAGGTGTTATGTGAAGTTCGGTCATTGATTGAAGTAACTTAGCAGGTAGGTCACTCTTTCAACAGGGTGATAGGTCCGGGGTTTATCTCACCATTTTTGTTTTACTTTCAAGGCTGCCTATCTTTATCGCACTAATTTAGGTGTGAGGATTATCACGGTCATGTCACTGGACTTTGGCCTGGTTCGTCGAACTTCGGCTGTCGCACTGTCTAATGGTTTTCGTGAGAACTGAGACCTGAACCTCCCAATGCAGTACTGCGTGTCGCATACTTGTGCCAACTAATGAAAATATGCTTTTGGTGCGTCGCCCCAGGTTTATTTAAGGCCACAACTCATAGGATCGTTTGCATAATTGGCATAAATGATTGGCATGTCCATCTACATCCTCTTACTTATCGCACGTACTCAACTGGAGACTGGAATATCGAGGCTGGTTGTCTTGGCTACGCCGCTTTTTCTTGTCGACCTTAAGGATTAATATGAATTGTGCATATCAAAGGTAAAATACATGGAGCATATCCGGGACTACAAAAACAGTCTACTGACCAAATTTCAGATATCATCTCCCTTCAGATCTTCTTGGGAGCAATATGGAGACATGATCATCAGTATGAATGGCCGAACTCACTCACTTGCCAGTCTTACGAGTACAATTAAATTATTTTTTTTAAAAAAAAGGCATTTTACAGCTGTTCCACTCCCTTTGGGGGTTATCATCAGCTCTCAACTCACGAGTCATTCGGAATGTTCAAACCCACAACTAGCAGACTGATGTTTTATGCGTGTGGTGGGAAAACAGGAACGCTAACTTGAACAAACGAAAAACCTGCCCTTAGCCACAGCGTTCCTGTCTCTTGACAGGGTGTGGCTTAGCCCCTAGAGTGATAAAACAGTGAAAGACCCCCGTGTCTTTCTGGGCATTGTTCAAACTATGTTCTTCATGAGTGCTTCTAAATAAACCGCTGGTCACAATCTTAACAGTCTGCAAGCTTTTCGTTCCAGTACTCAAAACACTGGTGCTCGTGCATCAAAGCTATCTCCTTCAACGCGTAGCTACCCAGTTTACGAACAAACTGAACATGCCTTCGCCTCCAAAGCTTGGTTGTATGTTCCACTTTCCTGTTTTCCGGTGATCGGAACTGTGGCAGCTGGAACCAATGTGCTTACGGCACACGGTTTGTGGCTGATAAATCGAATGGATTGATTTTCCTCCGGATTAACTTAATAACATAAAACCCAACCATGCCTGCAAATGAGGTAAAAAAATTGACGTCATTCATTATGCCATTCGTGCTCATTTTCTTTTCCAGTTTTTGGTTGTGATCCACACCAAGAATTAACCACCTATTTACGTCGTACCATGTGTGCATTTTGAGGTTTCTCTCTTTTCCCTTAAGAATTTCAGAGTCCTACTAGGAGAACAGTCAGTAACAACAAGTCTTCGAAAATGTGGGTGTTATGCAGCGGGAAAAGGCTGTTATCGTACCTTGTTAGTAACTGACTTGTATCACGTTAAAAGTACTTTGCATTCGAAGCTTTGTGGTGGTTCAGTGCTTAAAGAAGCTGACTGCCCGTTTGGCATTTATCTATTCCATCCTATGGCCACGGTTTTGCTTTCAACTCCAAGTTCAGGTAAATCGTTGCAATCACGTGTCTCTTTTTCCATTATTTCGATTTTTTAACAACAGCGGGTAAGATGGTCGCTGTACTCGGTCCGGCATTTTGACCCCGAGTGATGCCGCTTGTCCATATGACTCATGGGTCATACTACCAGCAGACAATGAGTTGTGTTCGTAATAAACGGCACCCACTGAAAACCTTGTAGTTGCCTTGTTTATCAACACTGTAACACGTGCAAAGGCATTTGCACGTACTTTTAAGACCACAAACAACTTGATGCTTGTGAGTTTATGACCTCAGCGTAAATCCTTAGGGGTAAGAACGGTGGATAAACGTACATGTTCGTCAAATGGCCTAAAATATTAACACATACCTGGGTATCATAATACATGGTTCAGTCGTATTCGACAAACTGACCATTTTGGCTTCAGCTACCTTCAAGTCCTAGGCCCTAGTGTCAGTTTGTTGATTCACAGATTATTAGCACAGTTCCGACTCATTTGTAGCTGGTGGTGAGGTGATTCCGGTGTTGCGAAAGCCAACATGGTCTCACTAAATAGTAGCGTCTAAGATGCGCTGACTCCATTGATCGATTCACCTTGGACACACCGATTTTTCAATTTTCCGTATCGTTTCAATCATGGCTTCTTTCAGCTATACTACCCAGACAACCTCATTTTTTCCTGGCGTAACTGTATGAGACCGACGAGTATCACCAAATGTTTGCATCCTGTAATCGGTGTTTCTCTCTGTTTCAACGCAGCTACCAAGTATTTCAAAACACTTGATTAAGTTATCGTTCACCAAATTCCGGGGTGATCTTGGTTTACTTAACTGGGATACATTGTTTCAATAGTGCTGGTGGCCTAATTGTTGTGGAAAGGCTCTTGTCTGTTGAAAGTTGGTCAAATGCAGTAGACATGCCGAACGTAACTCACGGGAATTATCGTTGTCCGTGAATTCAGCCTTTTGTGTGCCTGAAAATAGAGGGGAGAATATATTACTAACAATAATGGAGACAAACTGAAACAATGTCCTGCATGCCATAATGAAGCTGGAGCTGTCCTGTTAAGCCGCAAAGCTGGGTCTTTTCAAGCTGAAAGTTGCGAAACTGTTTAATCCCCTGAAGGACTCTAGCTCTGTGCATCTCTGTATTCCTCCCGTGGACCCGAATCAACAACAACAGTGCTTGAACCGGTATGATGCAGTTTTAACTCTGTTGCACTGGTCGACGTTGATAAGTAATTATTTGATTATTGTTATTTATGTATGCGCTATGACAGCAGCCACATAGAGCAGTCATAACTGGTGGTCCTGTAGACTACAGAAGGCTAAGTTAGCGGATGTTTCTAACAGACGCCAAGGTAATATTTCCGGCTATAGTTTGAAGCGATATCATAACCAAATTTTCCTTTGATCTACACCCATACTGCTGGATTTGAAACTGATGCACGAGTGCATTTTTAATTTGTACTGATAAGGTTCGCCTTCATTCCCCGGAATTTTTAATCTGGCGTAGCCCATTGTATCGAGAAGTCGAACGCCCACGATGGATTTTAATCTGTTGTAACTTTAAGTAGAAAACTTTAAGCACTATTCATTACGACCTCTTTAGAACCTCTTTTGGGCGATCATCCATTGGAACAACTAATTTACGCCGGTCAAATTAAATCACTGTCATAAAGTTCATAGAATAAAATTCCTCATTCTGAAAACTATAACTTAGTTACATTTTCCCCACTTTATCAGTCACAGACCCCTACTGCTAAGATCAACCGAAGGCAGGGACAAAAAGACACACGAAGGGCTACAGCACACTAAAGCTCTACCAGTCAGTGGTCGATTTACGCAGATGTTAAATGATTATTCAACCCCCACTCGGAGGCAAGTTGCCCTTCAACTTGATCAGAATCACACCTTAGATGACCTAACATTGTCTCTCCAATTACATCCATTTGTTAAGTAGTTTTACCTCTTTATGCTATGTAAGAGTGCTCGGCTGGCCAACACTTATCAAGATTGGGCCTTTGATATTCCAGAAGGTGCTGTTTTTCGGGGGCTAGAGAATGCAAAAATCCATGAAAAACACGATATCTTGTTATTGGCACATTTTTGAGTTTCCACCAAGTTTAAAACGGGTTATTTCGTTATGTTGATGATCACAAAAATTCTACTAGGCTTTCCAAATCATCTACCTCTTCTCTTAAAAATTGTGACATTAATTAAAATCATTCAGTATCACTCCAGCCAACATTGTCCGATACGTTTGTCTGGACAGAATGATGTTGAATAAGGAATATGTGGGAGCAATTTCGTTCTCCGCGATAAATTTTACGGCCTTGGGCATGTCTTTTGGGCAGCGGTATTACTCATCTAAGCGAAACAGTTGGACCTACTTTCAAGTCCTTCACGCTCAAAATTATGCATCAGCGACCAAGCTTTTATTCAGCTAACGAAATGATGATTCGTTCTGGCTGCTGGACTCTTTGTCCCGCGACGGCAGGGGGAGATACAGGTGAGACATTTATGTATTAGAGATGAAAATGTATGCCAAATTAGTTTAGAGTGTACCAGTAAAGGCGAACATGGAAGTTTACTTTCGATGCGACTTAAATTGTGGATCGCCACGTACTAAATAGACTAAATGATTGGGTACCTTTGTCGTGTTTGTTAACATATAAAATGTTAGGATTACCACTCGAGAATCTGATACCTGCAAACACTGAACATTTTTCTGGATTAGTTCTTCGTAATTATTCGTCAGGCGATATTGTGAATGCTTCTAGCAGACATCTTATGTAAAATGGTTGTTTGTGAATGGTACCCTGTGGCGTACGATGAACCTACATTAATCGTGCCGGCGGTGGGTTCGTTCGTGAGCAGCAAATGTAGGGTGAAGTTACGCCATATTTTTATGCACATAAGCGATAGGACAGCCGCATAGTGCGAGTGTCAAAAGAAACTTAGTTCCGACTAGTTCCACAAACAAGACAATACGAATATTCTGTGTGAATCGTCAAATGTATGTCCATCGGAGGCAATGCAATGCTAACAGACTCTTCCTAGATGTTTTAGATCCTGTTGCACGATCTGGAGCAAAATATACTTCAGGAAATTACAAACTCAGTTGAATCGTGTTTGGAAACCCTAATATCGGATAGTAGCTTCGAGTCCACACAACTTAAGTTAGGCCGCGAATTTGAGAAGGTTTTATTAATCATCGAATGACAGCATATGTAATAAAGTTTAACACAGAAGTTACCACCACATGCATGTGAACCGAGCGTGCCAACCACAATCGTCGGCATTCAAACGCATTTGGCGGCTTTACAACCAAACAACCATTACAGACCAGCATTAGTGACGTTGTTCAATGACTAACCCCGTCTTGGCCGCTGAGAAGCCGCACTGTACAGTTCGTTAAATTTTTATTGTCGGTCCCAATTGTGATTCGGGTTAACCAAATCAAAGTAAGCCAACTTGTGTGCTCCATAAAACCTCATCAGGCGGACAGATTGGCTGATATTCCGAAATAGAACTAGTGTCAAGTGAATTTAGGCTTTGGGAGTGGTAGTACTCATCAACACAGCAGGATGGGAAGGTAGAATCTTGTCTGCAGGATCCTCTTGTTAAAGGTAATCCAAATACCCAAAAGGCTTAATTTTCGGGACAAATAAAATAGGCTAATAAATGTTAAAAATTATCCATAATAGTTTAAATGCCAACGTATCACAAAAACTGGAGCTAAACAACTCAGTGTAACCTGGTCATGTACAAGTGAAGTACCTGACTATTTTCAGTCAATTGGAAAATGTTTGGAACCGTACCATACCTGACTATTTGTTGTGCAAGCTATGTAGGTTGGTGAGAAAATGTACGAAATAACTCAGGAGAAATTGCTTTCTCGGGAGAAGGAAGGACTCATTGTACAGAAGTATCTACTGTTCAAATGGCCATTTTTGTTTGTTGACGAGTAAAAGTTTTGTAGGAGTAGAACTGCGTTTACCTTAGTTCTCATGTTTTAGGAGGTCGATTTCTGGCACTTCGATTTCGCCCTTTAAATTAGGTCGGTTTATGCTGAAAAGTGGGAAAGAACTGTGCAGCTGTTCTAACTTTGTTGAGCACAATCGGCATATCTGAAGAATTTCCGAGCATGAATCGACTTCACTTACAGGATGAAATATCGATCGATACTTTCATATATTCTCAAGTTCAAAAAAGGTTCACACGAAGAGTGAACCTTCCATCTGAAAAAATGTCATTCTAGGAGTCAGTCAGCGTGTGCTCACGTGATGTGGATTCCGTGATAAAGGGGTGGCTCACCATATACACCATCTAGGTGCGAGCTAATCACACTGTCAATCAGCTGGTAGTGACCAAACACTTAAATGTTTTAAAAGGACGTTTGAAATTTCCAGATTTCCTCATACCATCAACATGCTGTTTACAAGTGTCTGCTATCGGGCGTCAAACCAAATTGCAATGGGGCATTTCTTTGGGGAAAAACGGTACAGAATGAACGAAGCTCGCTTCAAAGCAACCTTTCACACCAAGTCTTTCAGCTTATTTCGTAATTGAGGCTCCAAAGAAAGGTCAACGCGAGAAAATTTGTCGAGGCAGAAGTTAACCCAATCAATGGAATGGTACACTTAGTCACTGCATACGCTGATCTTCTAATCGAACAATACTACTGCTAACTAATCGCCATGTGAGAAAACCTTTCTGAATGACAACGAAACAAAAAATTCATGCCCTTGAGGGACTTTCCGAACCATAATGCATATATACTGGTAAGCTTCCTAAATGTACGTGCAACGCCATCACCTTGGATACACCTGTATCAAAGAATGTCACCTAGGATAACAATGTAAGGCCAGTTAAGGCAACGTATCATAAAACCAAACGTAGACTTATTAAATTCGAATTCCGCACAAGAGGCTTATTAGGCCTCAAAACAGGTGAAACCATAGGCTAAAATTGAATTACAACTTCTATACGCCGGAACTGCGATCAACTCAATCAACTTTCTTTGTCGACAAGTGCAATGCGATTTCTTTATTAATGTGGCGGAATATTGACAGTTCGGGTGCGTTCATTGTCACTTGATCAGGTGGTTGTTGATCTATTCGCCGAGCTTGACAATGGACTTGCAGACGTTCCGTCACCATTCGAGGAGACGTCTTCAGTGCGCTGTGAAGCGCACAGATCAGCAGCCACCTGATCAATTACCAAAAGTAATTTCTTCAGTCAATTATGAAACAAACTACGCTATATGTCTCAATGGTGACATTTTTTGAAGGTGAGGGGTGAGGTGTTTCGTCTTCATGTTGGAGCCTGATAAGTGAGGGGCAGTTAGTGACGTCGCTGCATATTGATTACTGTCAGCTATGAGTGCATGTATGCAAATCAGTCCACTAAATTAGTCCCTGGAAGAAGGATTGCTTTAACAATTCGGACGGCAACAGCCGTTTCTACATAGCGACATTCATTCCATTACCTGATAGTTTTAAGGAAGCAAATAAACCTGACGGGATTAAATAGACTAGCACAATTTGGAGGCACACATTCCCCATAGTTTGGAACTGACGAATGCAGATACAAGATTCTACCATAACTTTTTTGCAGGAAGAGGCGCAGGACCGGTCGCGTACTGTGTGCAGTGTCCCTCAGGAACAAACGTCTCCACGGACCCGGTGATTTAGAATCCCTCTTCCCATCTAATTTCCATTCCTTTTAAATCCTATAAGCAACTCCAGAAGCAAACTAACTCAGCCAGCACACGTCAAGTTTTTGGGCACTTGTCTGTTTTGCTGTCTAGGATCAGTTGAAGCCCTGAAAAATCCGACTAAATACCCAAACAGCTTCTGTTTGGTATTAATAATAAATCTGGTATCGCCCCTCGAAAGAGCGGAAAACAGTTTCTGGTCCACTGTTACTTCTCTGAGGTGGATGAACGGACAATGGACTTTTTTACCAATCGAGTGATTTCCGGTGCTCTTAGCAATAGATTCACCTCCAGACTCAGCCATCTTCCCCCATGACCATCCTACCGATTCATTGTCATCATCTTACTGATCACTCCCTGTATCAACCACCCTACCCTCCTCCAAAACCACCGACCAAATAACTATCCGAATAGGTTTGAACCAATATGTTTGATGTTTTTTAATATGCTCTGACTATAGCTCACCCTTTTACTGGACTCATTTCGGCTAATATTTTGTCCCATGACGGTACCATTGTATGAAGCCGGCCTCATGATTGCAGTATCAACTGAATAAAAGTGGGACGGAGTAATGCGCGGCTACTCAATTTTCACAAGTTTCCGACTACTTTAATTTTGTTCTGCTCTAGAAACATTCTTGTTCGATTCTTTCCGGTTGAACAGAATGAACTACCTCTGCTTTTCCGATTTGCACCATGTCCCATACTTCCTATATCAGTCTAGATGAGTTGTACAATGACACTCGTTCCTTGTGGCCTAAACATTAGGAACCGACGAAGCAGCAGGTCTACCTTATTTTAATCCTAGTAGACAGTGAGGGAAATGCTAACTGAACCGCATAATTTCTCAAGCAGTTTCAGAAAAGCCTAATACTTAATACAATGATATCTGGTGTGTAGATGACTGAACCATTAACTGCAAGTGACTTATCGCAAAATTGTGTACAATTGAGTGTAGAATGCTGTTGGAAACATCCTGAATAGAATACCAATTATATAACCGGCATCTGCTTTTGGTATTACCATTTGCAACTGGAGTATGTTTCTCAAAGTTCATCTACTGAGTGAGGTTGTGGACCAGCTTCAAAGTCAGATGTATTGAGGGTTGATTGTCTGGTCTTTGCACAAAAAGGCTTGATTGACTGAAGACTCATTCGACAAAACCCAAGTTCCATATACCGATGAGAGCTGTTTGAGCCGTACCGAGGCTGAATAACGGTTCGTAAATACTCAGGACTGAGTGCCTGCAAGACTATTCTCTATTCTGTCTGTTGACCCACCGATCAATTATGGATCCCATTCGGACAGGGTAGAAGCATAGAATCAGTATAAGATTTTCGATAATCCAGAAGAAGACTTCTGCGAACGTTTCGTAATCGAACAAAAATTTCTACGCATTCGCAGCGATAATTAAGGCTGCTAGTGTTGTTTGAGACGTACAACAGTTGCTAAAGTATACAAAATACTATTGTCATCCTTCGGAAGAATCACGGCCATGTTCAAAAGCGAATGGACCTCATTATCTGAGGCTTTTGATAGAATGCTGCTGAAAACAGTTCACTTCCGATAGCCGCTGCTAATCAATGTACCACTGACATAAGTCTTGAAAGACGAGGTTGTGATTCGGTTGTTCAGCACGCAATCCTAGGTCTGTGATGGTGATAGGTGCGTGTTTGAAGGTGGAACATCTTGATCTGTTTATGAAGTCGAAGCAGACGGCCAATTCATGCTCCAGAGTAATGAATAACTCGGTTTTTCTTCTTCGCACAACATACCTTCTTTGACTTCGTGCTTTCTTCGAATTCGGGAATGTATCTGTTATCCATAAACCTTCACTATGACAAAGAAGCCATAATAACAACCTACCCTATTAAAGCTTGGCTATTGCGTTGTAATATCAAGAATTTTGATCGACTTGCTCGTAGTCCACAAGGGAAATTAGTGGTTATTTTGAACCATTTCCTTGTTTACCTCCTTCATATCAGTTTGTTCTCAATTAATCAGTTACACTTTTTATGCTATTTGTAAAATATTTAGGAGTTCATCCTGAAGGTTTTTCAGGAACACATGTGGGAAAGTTACTTCGCCAGAATCTTTGAAAGCGGCAACAGCAATTGTTTAACTTAAGAACAGTGTAGGGTGAGTTTTTACTGCAATACTGGACAAGGTAATTTAAAAACTGCACCCTTTAAAATTTATTCATGTTTGTAGTTCCCTCAAAATACTAGTTGAATTGCACTTACCGTGACAAAGCCAATCTGTCTGACAAAAGCCTTCTACCTGCGTGTCACGCAGCAGAAATCCCATGCAGACATTTATGGGAGGACCACAGTTTTCATAGTTCCCATAGCGAATAATCTATGTGTCTTTGTTAATAGAATAGCGAACATTTATCATAATTCAGGATGCTATCGGTGAGGTAAGTTTTTGTCCAGGTGTAATTTGGAGGATAAGATAAGTGATGGGACAATGAGTTTTTCTGTCGACTAATCCACGACTGCCTCAGAATGAAATGCACGCATTTATGTGATTTTGCTCTTCCCTCGCGTATAGCAATGATGGACATTACATAAATGGTATTCAACAACAACGATCAGACTCAAATATTTATACTGATGTAAATGTATCCTTTGTAAGCGTATCTACTGCAGTAAACACGAATTATATAATGAGGCTGTTTGAGTGACCAGCGTCTGAGCCAAAGGCCACATTTTAGACCTGTCTTCAGCTTTGGTCTTTAAATATATTCAACAGGCGCCATTTGCAATACTTACGATCATCATCATCATCATCGACAGCATGATATCAGTGTTCAACATGGATGCTTCGCAGCCGTACAGCCATGATTTATTTGAAAGCCTTATTGTGAAGAAATGTATAGTGTTGATTGTGCAGTCAATAAGCAGTTCTCCAGATGCAACATAATTTTAAGCTTTCCGAGTCCAAACAGTCAAATAAAACCCATATTTGATATGAGAAAACTGTCGTTCATTTTAGCAATAAAAATGATTATCTCGTGACAGAAGAAGTCCAGGAAGTCCAGGAGAGAAAACGGTCATTGATGAGTGAAAAACAATACTAATTGTCAAAAAGGAAAGAAAACTTTCAAGTAATATGTGCCGAAATTATTTTTTTTGGAACGCCTTGACAGTATTCTCTCTGACTTTACCTAAGTTTGTAGTGTTTCATGAGACGGTATTTGTAAAAGCAGTCCAAAATTGAATATCATCCACTGGAACGCAAGCAAAAGAAATACGCTTTTATCAAAATAAAATACATTGCTACTGCCAAGTTTGGTTGAAGGACGAATCAGTTGATTGCATTATAATAATCCACGCAATAATCAACCTACGTAAAGGCTGCTGGGTGCCGCACTGCTTTACCCAGTCAAGTCCCTATAAATGAAGTCCATTCACAACAAGCACTCTTCGTGAGAAGGCATATTCGAGAGGGTCCCCCGGCTTGCAGCGTGAAGTCCTAAAGGTAACTGCCAGGAAACCACTATATGGGAGGCTACCTGAGAAACAAATTACCCTATGAGGAAACCTGAACTTTCGTCATTCTTTGTACCCCAGGCGTTTGCGCCGTTCAGAGTACCTCCACATGGTCGTAGTTTCCTCATGGCCAACCACCACTAATGTCACTACCATGAACTTGTGCTATTGTGAGACTGTATAAAAGAGATTCCGTTTGTTTAGGGCGCAAAATTCTCAGAGATGAGCAAGACAAGATCATATCTTTGGTAAAAGCAAATTATATTTTTCATTTGTGTTGTTATGCTTTTTGCTAGTTTTTCACTTTTAGTTAATAATCTTCACATATCCTGTATCAGATGATTTCTAGATCTTCTCATCTTACTACAGGTTAGAGAGACGTACAGAGTACAGTTTTTTCAAAACAGTTCCTTCATCACCTGGGAAATTCAACGCAACAGAATCATAATATCAAACTTCCACAGTCCTTGGTACCTAAGCCACAGACCTCGAACTATCGAGATGATAGTCTATCGTTCATTAAATATCATTTATGTCGGTTCGAAGGTTCTTTTTGTTTTGAAGCGAAAAGGCACCTCATAACAAATCCATTCAACTTCAACGGAAAACATCTGCAGCATGCCCTCTTTAGAGTCGTGTGAAAAAGCATCATGCGCTCAACTGTCAGAATGTTGCACTGCACCTCAAAATTTTCGATGATCACGACAATGCAGTACAACATCCCATGGAATAATTTTTTGCAAAGTGCTGGACAGTCAGGAGTTTAGAGCTAATCACCCCTTTCAGCCGACGGTCTTTCTGCCAAAGCTGTTAGTATTGATTTTGCAGAAAGTTCATCGTTCAGTGTAACAAGGATGATGATGAATTTCCTCCCTGGAGTGAAGCACTTTGTGCGCACTCTGTGGAAGCTTGACCAGTACAAAATAATCGCCTAATCTTCTCCAAACTCCAAAGCTATAGAAACTACGGTGGAGGACTCGAGTTTTTAGCATCCGACTGCTTTTTCACGCCATTCATTTTCTGAAACCTCTTCTGGAATAACTAACACGGAAGCACTTGCGGAGTCTTTTAGTTCATACTCAGCGACTGTACCCAGTTTCGGTACCTCACCTATACATACCAAACATGTTACTACTTTTATTTTAGCGTTTTTTTGGGTATACACACAGCCAAGGGTCCTTGAAAAGCTAGAAAATGCTAAAGTTCAGTTTCTCATCTAAGCACAACACTGAGGTGTAACTGATAGACTGACAACATATGGCTACCCCCATAGAAAGACATGTCGGGAGTACACTATGTAGTCTGTATTTTTTTTCTAGCAGGTGATTAGCTCCATCACATAAGCTTTTAAACAAACCAGACCTGAGAGTGAGAAAATTCGTGGTCAGACAACCCGTTCTGACGACGTTTTGTAGAACATTTGGACATTGTCCGTTTCCGATCTCCAATCTATTTTCCGACATTTAGAAGGGATCATAAGAGAGTTGCCCATGACACTATCAAGATGAAAGAGATGGCGCCACATGTACACATCGCATTTATCATCATGGTTATTCTGCACATTTTGATTTCAATTGCATTGAGTCACTTAACTTGGAGGTCCGGCGATGCATAATGCTGCACAACTCAATCACAAATTGGTTATCTATATATCCGAGTAAAGTCAGCTACATTGTGATATGTGAACTCAGTAGCACTGATACACATCCAAAACCATCTACAAAATGAAAGCGTGATGAACAGCCGTCATGGAATACATTTGTAACCAAAATGCGAACGAAAGAGCTACAGAGTGCTAAACACCCACACGGGTACGTAGCCTACTACATGCAGCATTTTGGGTGCACATAAAAGCGAAAATACTGTTGAGTCAAACAAACAGACAAGCTTAAACTGCCGATAAGATGCTGAGTGATAAAAGCGGTTTCGGACAAACCAATACAGTCATTCAGCAAATATCAGATAGTATTGCGAAGACTAGAAACAAATCTGGGCTTTGATTAGCTTTTTAGCTGATCTTCTTCTTCCAGGAAATTGCTGTGTAGCCATTAATTTTATAAAGCCGCTTCTACACACGAAAACGCGTACCTGTTTCGAACTATGCCAAGCTAGTCCTCCAAAACAAGGGGTTTGATAATTGATGTTAAACAAAGATAACTAAGACCTAAAACGTTTGTGCACGTGATTTTCGGCTCAATGCATTACAGCACTTCTTGCATATTACTTAAAGAGTTCAGTGGTAAGTAGGTGCGCTTTCCTAGGCACTTCAGTTGTATTCGTTTTGGAATTAACTTTCGGCTAGGTTTGTCTTTTGTGAAGTTAACAGACGCAGTTCAGCAATACTATCTGCCAGGAGGAAGGTGGCTTTTGAGCTGTCGTTGATGCTAGATGCAACATTCCGTGATAGAGTTTTGATCTCGAGTGTCATTTCCGACGCGGTTGTCGTGTGTTTAAGGTCTCTCCCAGTGGGTTAAAAACGGGATTATATGTCGTTGTAATACTCATGGATATGGAAATGGATATTAAAGTATGTTGTTCATTTAGGGAGTTGGCTGCTAATTTCATTCTTCTTGACTGTCTTTTTTTGTGATGGAGAACCACCTTGCTTTAGCTTACGCCGTCTGTTTTCGCACTTGTAGAGGAGCTTTTGGAGCTTCCAAATCGAGCAACAACGAGTTTTGGTAAATTCACTTATCTTCATCGGTTCCGTGAGGAGGTGCAATTTGTCTGGCTTCACTCATCAGGAAAGAATTTTTGTTATTTTCGGGTATCGTCTGATTCTGTTTTCATACACCGCTTTATGCCTTGGATGATTTTTTATTGACGTGGATGGCTTTGGTCTGAAATGATGGTTTGTTTTTATCTCCAGACAGATTGTGATGCTGCGCAATTCCCCTTTCGCAGGAAAGTTTGCAAAGAAGTCCAGTGTATTAGCACGCATTAAACTTTCTAGGCTTCGCAGTGTGGCTGCTTTCTTCGTGCAAAAACACTAAGCATCACCATATTTGCGTGAGTTATGTGGCAAAATCAAATGATTTTTGTGTTACTTAGTTAGCTGATGAGTGATATTTGCAGTCACCAGTTCCTTACTGGTTGAAAAGGGATCCAGAAGGGGATGGTAGATGTCTTACAGAGGTTAGGCGATTAATTGTTGTGGTGATCTGGAGTACCAATTTAATCCTTCAGTCGTTGGCCACCACGCCAAAAACGGGACAATAAATGACTGCCACTTCGCAATTTTAGTTTAAAGCTATTAACAGATGGCACATGAGTGTGGCTTTAAGTTCAGAGGTCGTCTTGTTTTTAGATGTCTCGGTAGTAGAGGACTGCTCTACCAATTGCTGTCTAACTGATTCGCCAGGAGGTTGATATATTCCTGGGGGTTGTATCTGGGTTGTGAATGTCAAGAGTAAATCAGGTTTCCGTTAGGACCACTAGATCCAAATTCATCTGACTATGTCATTGCAGCGCTACAGCAAAATTTCTATAATAACGGGCAGGGTAGCAGAAAGTGACATTTTTGCGGAACTTGGACTTTTGGAGCTGTTAGCTGCCCAGTTCGGAGAGCAAGCCTGATTTATCTGCACCGGTCATTTTTTGCAGTCCGTGGCTACATATCATGCATCCGGGAGCCTTTTTTCCACCATACTTCGTCAATTTGCTCGTGTGTCCTTATATGCGTGACGCGTGCTATGGAAAACAAACGGGAAAGGCCTGGGTAAATATCTTATAATTCTATCTTAGGAATGGTCAGATCCCACTTGGAGCACCCCTAAACTAGGGTATGGCAGTCCTGGACTTGGCGTTTGTAGTATTTCTCCGTCACCCCTTCGACCATTCGTATCCTAAACTGTCGTACTTGTACCAGACTTTGTTCGCTAATTTGCCGGCTTTCAATATTTAACAACCGATCCAATGAACGTAGAGTTTAGCTTTCCGCATTACAGTGACATTCATTCAAAAGCCTTAAGTCCTTTATCTCGTGCTAACTTCGCACGAGTTGATGATTAGAGATTTCTTGGATAAGGAGGCCAAGGTGATGTGTGGCGTGTATCATGGTTTTTGGCTCACATACAGTGCTGTGCGTCTCAACCCCATTACCCGCTCATTGAGCCACTCGATTCGTTGTGCATATGGTCGTTATGTATGAATAAACAATAAATCGTTCAGCTGTAGCACTCTTCCGGTGCCTAGCTGTCATGGTACTCGAAGGATGCACGAGGGTTGGGATAATGCTAGGTTATCCAAGCCTAGACAGGGGAAGTCAAGAGGCGGTATGTGTCTTCCTCATCAACTGCTCAGCCCACCCAGCTTGGCTTGTAAAACCCGTTTGTTTCCTCCACAACATTCCATACCTTAAGGTCATCAGCGAAAAGGGAGCATGGTGCGGTAATATAGGGTGCACGAAGTTGACATATATTCCAAAATACAGTACACCGAGTACAATTCTTTATGGTAATCTGTCAGAAAGTTGCACTGATTGAGTGGTTCTTGAGTGACAGTATTGCTATTGGTTTTGCGGTGCTTTTTAAAGTGTAGTAAGGCGTGTGCAAAGACATATTTGTTTGCAGTTTACCAAATCTACAAACCGTGTCTCCTGATGTTTAAAGGGAGCCCACAAGCCTTTCGTGCATTTAGCCGGTTTACAGTTAAAAAAGTCATTCTAAAAACAGGTTCAATACTTTGGGGGTGTGGACGCGTATATTAACGGTCTTTCTTGCCTTCCCAGTTCTTTAAGTCCTACTCAGATGCACTAGCCACATGATACATTCGTGGATCCACATATCCTCAAGTATTTGTGTTTTAGCTTTTCATCGCTTTGTTCCTTACGGGTCACTAAGGATTTCATGATGCATGAAGCTACAAATGTAACATTTCGGAACTAATGTGCTTCAGAATAAAAGTGGTCTTCCACGACTCTGGTTCAATCAATTGTTACACTCGTTCAAAATATTTCTCTTATATTTTGTTATCCTCATATTCCAGACAACGCCTCAATCTCTATCTTTCATCCTACTTCTGAGGGCATTGTATGATAAACCAACCACTCTATGGGACTATTCAGCACATAAAAATGACATTATACGACGTTACCGTCGATCTTTTAACTCTTGTACCACGTCTTTTGATTGATACCCTGTTTTGAGGCGAAAATCGATCGGTGTTGAAACCTGCTGATGGCATTCCAAATCATGCTTTCTGCCTGCAAATCTTAAGGTGTTTTCACATTTTCACATTTCACACAGCAGAGAAATACCATCAAGATAGCTGCAAACTCGCCATTCGTTGGCAAAGAATATCGTACACAGTAAATTTAGGTGGGTCTTAGCTGAGTCTCACACAAAAACCGAATTGGTGTACAAATGGGTGGTTTGTCGTGTTCTCATATTCTTCAGGCCAGCTAGGGTCATTCAACGCCATTTCTATGACAATCACATCAGATTTATTCTGGACTAGAGTCAGCTTGCTTCTTCACCTTACCAAAGAATAATTCACAGTCCTTCTTTGCCGCAGCAACATGAACTAGTGTGCACACCAGAAGTAACAAAATTCGTTTTTTACATTTATGATATCTTCTCAGAGAAACTCTTCTACGACAGGAAATGTGTTCTATTTAATCCACTAGCTGAACCCTTACGGTATCTCGTGTTTACGCTATCAGAGTATGAATGTACTGTTGAATTAGATGATCACCTAAAGACATACACTTTGTAAAACTGTGAACGGCTTTTTATTTCAATTATAACAGCTACATCTGGGGGTTGTGGCTGCAACTAGTCTAGGTTTTTGTCATTCTTTTCTATCACGAAGAAACTTGATTTAATGTGATTGTTCAAAACAAATGAGGTATAGGGGTAACTAAATGAAGGCGCAAAGCAAAAAAAAGCTTTGGCAGTTCAGTTTTATGGAATATTAGACAAGAAATAGGGGCGGAAAAAATAAAGTAAATAAGCAAGGTACTGAATGAATTGTCACGTTGACAGAGGAATATACAAATAAGAAGACACAAAAATAATGCTGAGATAGATAACCACTTCTTGATACCATTGAAAAATTGAAGAAAGTTTAAATGTAGTACTATACAAAGCCAATTAGTACCATCACCATTTGTTAGAGAATTACCAAGGTGGAATCACTGGTGCCTTATTGGCATTCAGCCTTGCCAGTTTGTTTGAATAAAGTCTCGTAACGGAGGGAAGATAAATTGAACAGGGAAGCAAATTCTAAGATGGCGTACCACAAACACCCGACGTCCCCGACTCTCCAACACTTATTCAGATAATCTTAAGAAGACTGGCAGTATAAACTACACTGATACTTGTCAGTCAACATATCGTTCTATCTGAGCACATGGAGAGTCATGTAAACTACATCCCAGAAAGCAAACGACACCAACGGCACGTGATTGTCTCATAAAAACATTTAGTTTGTTCTGCCATATTACATCTTGCCAACTTCTAGCTTTCTTCGTTTAGAATGAGGCAAAAAATTGCGCTTGTTTCAGCAAGCCGTGACTCTTCACACTTGTCACAGTGGCTCTCCAAACTCAACTTTTATTGCCGGGTGCAGGCTTTGGACACAGTGCTGTTTATTGCACCAAAGTTTGTCTCCAGACCACCTTATTCCTAATTCTCTGGTTTCTGCCAATTTTCCCCAATGAAGTGACTTGTTACCGGATCAAGTCGCGTATGTTTGCTACGAGAGTGACCAATTCCGCTGAAGTTGAGTATGACATACAGGGCATTCTCATCAATCCAACCACTAATGCCCGAAAAATCCGAGCCGGGCCACTGCGTCGTAAACCTGCATCTCCTGTGGTGTAAGTGTGACATCAGCTTACCTTTCAAAGGTCAAGTTTGCCATTTGGCGGTGCGCTCTTTATTACTATACAGGTCAAGAAGCTGACTGCTGCGCATGGAGGACATCAAAATTCCTTCAATGTTTGATCATCGGTGTTTTTAGAGGGTTACCCGGTTTTAGTGGAAACAAGGGATTAGTACTGCTGAAGCACGTCTAATGGTTTTGGGAAGAAATAACTTCCCCCAATAGGTGGATTGATTAAACTCCACAGGCTGCGTTGACTTGGTCACCCACTCTGTATAGCAATCGACCGACTTTATTGAAGAGCTCTTTTTTGCGCAACCACGCGAAAGGTGAAATGACATAATGGAGTGACATAACGGAGTGTTAAGTCCATAACCAATGAACTCAACTGTGCTGATTATTACCATCTCCCAGCGAGTGGACCCGGAGATTTGGCATATCAATGGTAAGCTGCATTGTTGGACGTAGGCCAACCGCACCCTAAATAGCGCTCGTGAGACCAAGCTATGCTCCAAATCCCTTCGAATAAAAGTTCACCGACAAACCGTATTTATGTTTCAATTATATCAGCTACCACCTTCAACACACAGCTGTCTACCCCACCTCCCTAAATCATCGGTGAATGAAACTGTGGTAGCTATAACCACCATACGACAAGCACGTGCTTCACACAGCTGATGGTGATGAAGTAGCGCATCAAAGGCGAGACCATTTTATTGATAGAAAAACGGTGTTGACGAGAACGAGGCGTTTAAAGAAACTACGGATTCTGAACTGGATATTTCACAAATTACATTCTGAAAAGTTAAGCTTGTTAAATTTGAAAACTATCCAACAGACAATGCGGTACGAAGATTTTACCAAAATTCCATGCATAAAAGACAACAAAGCCTGAAAAATAATATAGGGGCTTGGAAGCCGAATGGTATTTGGAATGTGGGTCAATATTAGATCTGCATCACTAAGTGCCGCAACGTTCTCCTCTTGAATATACAGCCCACGGACCCGTTTACCGGTAGTGTTCAGTTTTATTTCAATACCGGAAGTTATTTCAATCTTTCGCACAACATAAATAAGAGGGAACAAACTGAAATTCCAGCAACAATGGTCCGATAGCGACCCTCTGGAACAGCCGAAAACATGTAGAATCCCTGACGTAAATATGTATCGTTAGACCACTGCACTTAACATCACAATTGCTGAGAAGGGGTGTACGATGAAACCAACCTGCTCCCTAATAAAATTAGGAATCACAATAACGCTCATCCCAGTATAATAAATGGTAGTCCGAGAAGGCATATGAACAGACAGAGCTTAAGATCTCAGTTATACATTGTAGTTGGAAATTCGAAAGCGTATCTTCGTAAAACCATAGCTCACCTTCCTCTTGCACAATGCTAAGACGATTGTTAAGATTTTCAATACAAAATCGTAGGACATCATCCGGCTGAGCACGAAGCACATCATAGCTCAAAGATTCCAGTAATTCCTGAAACCCTGGAGGAATTCTTGGCAGCTTCTTTTTGCCTTCCATTCTGTTTCGAGCCAAGTTTCAATGCAATTAAATAAATGCTCACGCGATAACATAAAACGGTGCTTGCACAGCGCACCTTCAGGTAGGCGCTATTGTGGTTGACATAAACAAAGCGAAAGGTCAAGTTAATTGCCTCCTTTGTATTCCAAAGCGTAGGATGATAGACGCTTTTCATGGTCCAGCTGCACAAGGACATTTTCGTTCCGTGGACGAAAATGGCGGGAAGTTAGTTAATCCTATTGGAGTTGCTTTGATGTAGTGGCCATTAACCGCACAATGCTTTTAGCTGCAAAGCCTTTAAGGGCACAGTTAAAATTTTTTGCGCCAGAATTTTGAATTTTGCTGCGTATGTGCTCGAAAAAAGCCATCTTGACCTTCATCTATACTTTTGCAGCTCACGAAATTTCATTTTCCGGTCTCCAACGTGTAGAGGCATAAAATCGTGTTTGTCGCATCTTCATACATTGACAACGTCTTTCAAATTGGATGGATGCTGCGATTGTGCTATTCGATATGTCATAATGCGTCATTGAGGTTCAAACGCGCCAAATCTCAATAATTTCAACCCCCTTCACCGCGGAGCATCACATCCAACCACTTTTTCATCGTAGCTTCCTTTGATGTGTGCGTGTCTGTTTTAGTTATGGTTCTGCTTAGTTTTCACAATGCAACCAGGAGGTGGATAATCTTTCACCATATGGCACTTGCACATTCAATCACATGCTATAGCGCAGTTGGCTTGAGTAAGCACATTTTTGTCTTTGAGGAGTTGTATGGTGCGGGCGCCTGATTTCCCCAAGCCAATATGCACTTGTCACAAATGCCCGACGTCAGATTAGCGTGCGCTGCGTGTCTAAAAAACTCGAGTATGATGTGTGTAGTATACTCTTTGATAGACGAATATCATTCACACAAAACCAGTCACACCCCAGATTTCTCCGTCTGATTCATTACCTAACCTGCGGTCGAATAAGAGACAGCAACGTTGAGCAGATGCAGCTGCTAGGTTGACTTCCTCCTCTTTAAAATGGATGGCAATATGGTCATCCTCCGTACATCGCGCGTTTTGCTTGATCTTCGCCTGCAATAATATTAATAATAATAATAACAATGTTTATTCCCAACTGGTAGGTAGCATATCGTCAAGCATCATCTTTCGGTTACAATCAGAATTGAACACGAATGGGGGTATTTGGGAGTTTTTTTGCGAAAAAAGGACAATAATAATAATAATGTTTATACCCAACTTGTGGGTGGCATACCGTCTGGCATGATCATAGTTTTATAGTCAATGTTACAGTCAATGTTATAAATAGTGTACAACATCCGAGGAAGACTTGACGACGCCTAAACCGGCACGCAAAAGGAGGCATGGTTATCAGGAGTTTAACTTACTTTAGCGGGGAACATATGAAGCTGATACAGGATCAGAGGTTAAGGTAAGAAGGTGGCGTTCGCTTCGGCCCACCACGAGAAACTGAGTTCGTCATTCTTTACAAGTGATCGAAGCTTCGCTACCCTCAGTAACTGCTTTGTCGTATTTATCCTGGTGAACGATGGAAAAGCTGGAATAGAGAAGAGCAGCGTCTTGAAAGGCAGTGCTTTTATTTCGGCTATCCATTAGCCTATCGCGGTACATACAGTGCACAAACACGGTTTGCATTGAAACTAGTATGTACAATGATGTATTGTTAATTATGGCCCCCACTGCATTGTGAATCTGTGCATCCCGGTGGTCATGCTCGGCGTGCTCCTAGGCTCAATAACCGAAAGGAGCATTACATGAAGATGACGTATGTGTATGAAACTTGGTATGAAAACTAGCCCATGGAAACGGAGTGAAGGGTCTGCTTTTTCAGCTTTGCGGGACCTGGCCTCCGTAAATATTCATTGGGCGGAATAGCGAGTGCCAATTCTAAGGCTTAGGCAGCTCAGTTGATGAAATAAAAGTCTAACAGTGTCCGTATGGGCACTAATCGAGCCAAAAGGGCACTGAACGAGCCCACAATTTTCCCCTAAACCGGAAGGCGAGTTTGCAGAGCGTGACTTCAACCCATTCCACGCCGTTCCTCAAATTAACAGTTTGATGCTCATTATCTCACTTCTTTCCGTCATCGCAAGATTTTCATTGGGCTGAATGTGGGCCCCATGACAAGCCGTTATTTTGTGAGGAATGTCTTGCAAGTAGGTTTCTCACCGACGATCAAATAGCTGTTGTGCACTCACGTGGCAAATGCCTGAAACACTGCGTATTTGGTCAAAAGTTAGGCTAGTGAAAACATGTGAGACCAGCTCAAAAGAGACAAAAATTCTACTAAAATGTGTTTTACTCTAAAATTAGATCATTTCTTGGCAGATCTAGGCACGTTGCGAGCGAATGTATAGGCACATGACTTAGCCATTATCAGTGACTTAATCGAACGGTGAGGGATGTGGTTTTAGAAACCACAAAAAAAACATTAATCGTCGTTTCATGCTTGCGGGGTATTAAACTTGGGTCTGAGCTGTTGAGAGGGTAATAACGATAAGTCTCCGGATGTTACACAGGAAGTGTCGAAGACATACTTCAGAACATTTGCTAGTATAAACTAATGACGCTGATATGTATAAACTTGACTAATAGTCCTATCGGAATAAATGTTATGAGAGGAATATTCTTCGAAAATACTTTACCCTTCCGTGAAGCATTTTTATTTACGACTTACCAAGAAATTCTGCGTAAAATCCATGGCGAATTTGAAAACATTCAAAAGCTCGGTTCCGAGCACCACTCTAATTTACGCAAAAACATCGTGAACAGAAGTTCTCGAATTCACTGTAATACGTAGGTGAATCCTTTACTTCGTGCCATCCTATATGAAAGGGTCTGTGGAGAGGAGACGAGAAAGTATTGAAAGATAAATGATGACTTTTGTAAAGTGCAACATTAAGTGGTTAACACCATTGTATACTTGACCTTGACTCAACCAGAAAGGTTCGGCTCAGGAGGAACCATACATTGACTTCTTGATTTGGAAGAGCTGGAAAGATTAAAATATATTTCGTATGATGCTTTCATTTCGTAGCTGGGCATGTGGTTTGGTTTTTCGTGAATTTTCCGCCTTCTTTGTTCCCCAATGAATTCTTCGATCGAGCGCTGAACTGAATGCCTTTGTTTGAGCCATGTGTATGTGGCTATTCAAGTGGCGAATGAGTTACCACGATATCGAAATGAAATGAGAATGAATGCAGCAACGTGTAAAAAGTGCAACCAGAGGTGCTTTGGTGACGTCATAAGAACCAAAAATGGCTTGTATCATTATGGCTGTTTCACATGTACTGGTAAGGTTATCAACCTAATGTAGATTAAATCAGTCTGCCGGACACACCTAGGAAGACTTGATTATTATCAAGAAAACGGTTTGCTTTACTGTAAAGAAGACATTGGATCCACATTAAGAAATCGATGTGCTTCATGCGGCTGCTACGTTAACGAAAACTCAGTGTCAGTTTTCGACAAAACTTTTCATCAGACATGTTTTTGCTGTTACGCGTGCAAGTACTGCATCTAATGTGGTTCCTCAAGTGCCTAGAAAAATTTTCACGCCAGGAATGAGAGTGACACTATGGAAGAAGAAATTTTATTGCACCGCTTGCTTTAACGCATCGTATACTGATAATATCAACCTGACCAATCATTTGACCAGACCATATACAAATGAGCAACACAGGTGTAAGTGTTGGGAACAAACTGATGATTAGTTTACTGAGAGTGATTTTACTTTTTTTATAGGCTAGATATGGTAAGGCAACAAGAATGCGCACCTAGATCTCTGGTAAATGCACGTTTATTCATGGAATTTAATGGTTAACATGCGACTCTTCGCCTAGTAGTCAGTGTCTAGTAAGCATCTGACTTAAATTGGTAAGAACGCTGTGCATCACCGTGTCGTGTGAAAAAACCGACCGAATACGCTCGCTAGCATAATTAAACGACCACATTCTCTGAAAATTTCCTTGGAGGCATGGAGATTTACGACTGGGTATGTTCTCTCAAAAGCAACCGAGCTCCTAGTCCGGAAGACCTCCCACCCACATTGTTCAAGGACAGGGGTGAAAACCTTAGTCAGAGCTTGTCCAATATGTTTGCCTGTATTTGGGAAAAGGAGTCTGTCCCAGACAGCTGGAGAGATTCGGTGATAGTGCCCATTTTCAAAAAGGGGCTGGTAGTGAGTGTGGTAACCACAGGGGGGTCGGCCTGACCCCGGTCGTAACGAGACTGCTGGCGTCAATTTTGCTTCGTCGCCTTACGGTGGCTCGTAAGATACGGATTCGAGAGGAGCAAGTGGGATTCCGGCCTTGTAGGGATTGGGTTGACCAAAGGTGCACACTCCGTCAGGTGCTAGAAAAACGCCATACGTATAAGCGACCCACAAATCTAGTATTCCTTGGTTTCCGAGGCGCATTCGACTCGATTGATCAGTCTGTTTTTTCGACACGCTTGCCTACCAAGGAACGTCCCAGAAGTTTGTGAACGTAAAACTTTTTTATTCTCGAACCGCCAGACGTCTGAGAGTATACGGAGGGCTCTCCAAAAGCTTCCGTATACAAAACGGTGTCCGTCGAGGATTCTCACACACACCATTCCTTCTTAACTTCGACATCGATGAAATAATGTGACGAACGCTGGTGTTTAACTTGGCTGTAAAAAAATGTTGATCTGGAGTGCGCAGGTAACATCGTTCTCATCTTTAAAGACGAGGAGAAGGCACAGGTGTTTTTGGACGAACCGAACAAAGTTATCCCATCCTTCGTATGCACTTTGCACCCACAACGTGTGAAGTCATGCTCGTGGACGTGCAGTCACTGAACATGACTTTTACAATCCAGGGAGAGGTACTGGAAGTTGTGGAGCGTTTTACGTATCTTGAAAGTTGTATTAGTTCTGATTGTAGTGTGACAGGTGAGGTGAATGCACGAATCTGCAAGGCTCGGACCGCGTTTGCTAACTTGAGACCCCTATGGAGTCGGAATGGTTTATCTCTGAATGTGAAGGGACGCGTTTATCAAGCTACAGTACGCGCTGTTTTGTTGTATGGCTATGAGACTTGGCCTATTCGAGCAGCGGACCTGAGACGTCTTCAGGTGTTCGACAATCGTTGTCTCAGAACCATAGTTCGTGTGGGTTCGTGTCGGTGGATCCGTAACGAGGCAGTTAGAAAGTGCGTTTTCGGTTGTGTAACGGGTACTTCCATTGCACCAGAAACTGCGTTGGTTAGAACTTGTGTTGTGTACGCCAAACCATCTTTCGCCGAAGAGAGTGCTGTTTTCTATGCGCAATTCGGAGTGGCATGAACAGAGAGGTGGCCAACCCTTGACTTGGCAGAGGATTATGAAGGAGATCACGAAACGCTTGGGTGCTGTCGGTGCTACTCCCCTTTCATGATGGAGACCACGTGATTCTCACTGCGCCTGGTTGGAGACAGTACAACTATGGCTGTCAACCGATGTCAGTGGCGTTCTTGTTGACAGTTTCTATTCAGATTGCCTGAGTGAATGTCTGGAGGTGTAGGCACCTCGGAATGATTGTGGTAAGGTAGCAAAAAGGCCCTACCTAGTTCACCTTTACTCTTTTCTTTACGTTAAGGCTTTCAAATAAGTCATGGTTGTACGACATTGAAACATCGGTTTCAACACCGATGGCATGACATCAGTATTAAAGATGTCGTGCCCTCGATGATGATGATAATAATGATGATGATTATGATGAAAGCGGGATTTTACAAAGATTGTGGAAGATAGATTTTGTATAAAAACTCATGGAAATCACCCACTAGTAGCAGAGATGCTTTGTTTCCCCAATCATGTGAAGATCATCGAAGGGTCTCTTCCATATTTCTGTGTTTTTTATTAACGAGATCAAATAACGGACTTTTGAGAGGACTAAATATCCTGTATTTCAGCAGCCCTCCAGTTAATTCGCGGTGAAAATTTTTGCGATCACCAAGTCCACTTGAGTGTTAAAAGACAACTGAAGAAATGAATGTGACACGATGTTAGTATTAACAAAAAGAGCACAATTAAAAAAATCTCAGGTGCAACCTTCTTTGAAAGTGAGTGCAAATACATGGTACAGATGAAAAAGAGAGTAGCCACGCATCCCAACAATCGGAGTGAAACCTGGGCACGTATAAGCTAGATATTTTATCGGGCGGAAGGGTTTGTATGAAATACTTTGCAATGACAACGAGAAAGAAGGAGTAATTTAATAGAGCGGCAAACCGGAAGCCATGCGCACACAAAAGGCACTCCACTCAATCCCAAATTCCACAATTCTACAGCTCAAGGTGAAGGCAAAATGACTTGAACCATTTTATTAATACAAATAAGAAAGTAAAATGCTTTTTGGTATTGCCAGTGCTGCTTGCGCGTGATATTTATCGGGGTAATCGAGCGCGTATCCTTAGATTATTTACGGCTTAGTCAGTCATTATTTCGTAATGTTAGAAGTACTTTCGTTGCAAACAGATTTTACCTTGTCGTAGTATGGAGGTTTGAGTGTCCGAAGAACTCGCTAAGCAATACTGTGGATAATAACTGTGACACATACATAGCCTTAGATTTTAGCTCACCTAGGATTGGAATATGTGTGCCAAAGTTCTTAAAATGTTGGCTGTTCTGCCATTTTCACAACAACCACTGCTGCCCAGGGGTTGAGAGTTTCAGTCAGGCTTAAATTTAATGCAATATTTTTCCTTGCGTCTAGGTCTGAGTGCCGTGATAGTATCTAATCTTACGTATAGACATGCGTTACACCTTTGTAAATAATTTTGTCACATGCTGCTATCATTATCTGGAATGTCTCAGTTACTCTACACAACAGGGTGTGCAGAAGGGACCAAAGTGATTCTGTCATTCGTTATTTGTTGTTCACCAGTTGGATTTCCTTTATTCTTACGACGCTGCCATTCACACCTCAACGGGCATCTTTATGAAAAAAGGCAGATTTTTCCGCCGTTTACTGAAACGTCCTCCGCGATAAACAGACATTCCGAAATTTTTCTCCAAACACCGGAGCTCAGTTTATCTGAAATCTTTCAAGTCTCACATTCTGAAACAGGCGTAAAAACAGAGCTTTTTTACGTACAACCACATTATTTTTGTTGATAATTGTTGTCTCTTTAAAAAGTGGATTTATGACCCGAGTATTGATGCTTAACCGAACTATCCATCGGTTTCCGCTCACCTCTGGTTGTGCACTTCTTGTGATTTAAAAGCCTTTGTGGCTGATTCTGTTGGGGTTTGCGTTGTTCTGAGCCGCCAAGCCAAATAATTGTGCTGGTAGTCGTTTCTGCATGGTTTGTTTGAATACATCTGTAGAAGTATCCGGTGATAGGATACTTACACCTGGAAAGGCTGTGGCTATGACATACCGTAAGAGAGTTTTTACTACACTTTTAGAAATTTCTTGCGACCAGTGGATGCGTGTTTTACGAATGCATGTATAGGACAACATCGCGCTACTGGGCCTCAACTAGCTGATCATCTTGCAATCAAATTAAGACTCACAGACAATAGGTGCAATTATGTAGTAACCTTAAACTGCCTTGCTAAATTCGCAAACAGACAAAATATCTGGTCCAAAGCCTTTACAAGAGTGGAATAACACTCAGCAAACTGTCAGACTTCAGGTGAAAAACTGAAGTTTACACCGATAAAAATGCTCGGTAAGGTCAGATCTTTGGGATGATAAGGCGACAAATTTGGAAAATGTGCTTAAAAGGTTACAGATTATACGTGAGTCAGGCTCTAGAAGATACTTGAACTTGCTTAGACGGAGTCCCCACCATGCTGTTGGCAGTAACCCTGGAACTATCGATATCTTTAAAATGAGAAGATGTCCTTTCTCGTAAATACATCGTCGGGCTGTTGGTCCAACCAAATCCGCACTTGCTCTGTCCACACATCGAGCCAAAATTCTTAGCCGCTGGCTGCTTAACTGGCTTAACACTGTGTCGAAAATGTGGAGCGTTTAAGCTAACTATAATGAGTTGTCGGTTGTTCCCACTTTCAATAAAAAGTTTCGCAGTATTTGTGGCAGTCACACAAGAATTAGCGTAAACTCCGCGATAATCGGACTGAAAACGTTTTCTATTTTACTCAGTCTTACAAAGATGCGTTCAGACAGCACATAAAACAGCAGACTTCCTACCGGTTAAATGTGCTGTGTCACGTTTGTTTCAAGAGTTGGAGCGACCATGTACGTACAAGTGCCTGACCAACTTGGATTATCTGGACTTAAAAAGTGCACATGTTCCTATCAACCCGTTATTTCTTCTTAACAAGCTTACACGATAAAGTACTTTCCAGGGATATGTAGGAATCCTGCGCTGTTTCACATACTTTTTATGGCGCAAGAGGAAATAGTTAGTGCTTCAAGAGCTTTTCTACAAATACTGGTGTCTGACAAGAGTGGTCCCTTACTCCATGTTTCTCAATGTCGTCAGTTTTGAGGTAATAATGTACACCTTAGATAGTTTCCAAAACTCCGATGACCAGATATTTCTGAGGAACAACGCTGACAATTTGGATCCTCCAGTGGATATAATGTTTATTTAATTGTAAAACATGTTGCCTGTTGTGATAGAGTTTCTCTGAGAAGATATCATAAATGTAAAAAACAAATTTTGTTACTTCTGGTGTGCACACTAGTTCATGTTGCTGCGGCAAAGAAGGACTGTGAATTATTCTTTGGTAAGGTGAAGAAGCAAGCTGACTCTAGTCCAGAATAAATCTGATGTGATTGTCATAGAAATGGCGTTGAATGACCCTAGCTGGCCTGAAGAATATGAGAACACGACAAACCACCCATTTGTACACCAATTCGGTTTTTGTGTGAGACTCAGCTAAGACCCACCTAAATTTACTATGTACGATATTCTTCGCCAACGAATGGCGAAACCGGCAATCGGCTGTTCAAGAGTTTGCAGTTATCTTGATGGTATTTCTCTGCTGTGTGAAATGTGAAAATGTGAAAACACCTTAAGATTTGCAGGCAGAAAGCATGATTTGGAATGCCATCAGCAGGTTTCAACACCGATCGATTTTCGCCTCAAAACAGGGTATCAATCAAAAGACGTGGTACAAGAGTTAAAAGATCGACGGTAACGTCGTATAATGTCATTTTTATGTGCTGAATAGTCCCATAGAGTGGTTGGTTTATCATACAATGCCCTCAGAAGTAGGATGAAAGATAGAGATTGAGGCGTTGTCTGGAATATGAGGATAACAAAATATAAGAGAAATATTTTGAACGAGTGTAACAATTGATTGAACCAGAGTCGTGGAAGACCACTTTTATTCTGAAGCACATTAGTTCCGAAATGTTACATTTGTAGCTTCATGCATCATGAAATCCTTAGTGACCCGTAAGGAACAAAGCGATGAAAAGCTAAAACACAAATACTTGAGGATATGTGGATCCACGAATGTATCATGTGGCTAGTGCATCTGAGTAGGACTTAAAGAACTGGGAAGGCAAGAAAGACCGTTAATATACGCGTCCACACCCCCAAAGTATTGAACCTGTTTTTAGAATGACTTTTTTAACTGTAAACCGGCTAAATGCACGAAAGGCTTGTGGGCTCCCTTTAAACATCAGGAGACACGGTTTGTAGATTTGGTAAACTGCAAACAAATATGTCTTTGCACACGCCTTACTACACTTTAAAAAGCACCGCAAAACCAATAGCAATACTGTCACTCAAGAACCACTCAATCAGTGCAACTTTCTGACAGATTACCATAAAGAATTGTACTCGGTTTACTGTATATTGCAATATATGTCAACTTCGTGCACCCTATATTACCGCACCATGCTCCCTTTTCGCTGATGACCTTAAGGTATGGAATGTTGTGGAGGAAACAAACGGGTTTTACAAGCCAAGCTGGGTGGGCTGAGCAGTTGATGAGGAAGACACATACCGCCTCTTGACTTCCCCTGTCTAGGCTTGGATAACCTAGCATTATCCCAACCCTCGTGCATCCTTCGAGTACCATGACAGCTAGGCACCGGAAGAGTGCTACAGCTGAACGATTTATTGTTTATTCATACATAACGACCATATGCACAACGAATCGAGTGGCTCAATGAGCGGGTAATGGGGTTGAGACGCACAGCACTGTATGTGAGCCAAAAACCATGATACACGCCACACATCACCTTGGCCTCCTTATCCAAGAAATCTCTAATCATCAACTCGTGCGAAGTTAGCACGAGATAAAGGACTTAAGGCTTTTGAATGAATGTCACTGTAATGCGGAAAGCTAAACTCTACGTTCATTGGATCGGTTGTTAAATATTGAAAGCCGGCAAATTAGCGAACAAAGTCTGGTACAAGTACGACAGTTTAGGATACGAATGGTCGAAGGGGTGACGGAGAAATACTACAAACGCCAAGTCCAGGACTGCCATACCCTAGTTTAGGGGTGCTCCAAGTGGGATCTGACCATTCCTAAGATAGAATTATAAGATATTTACCCAGGCCTTTCCCGTTTGTTTTCCATAGCACGCGTCACGCATATAAGGACACACGAGCAAATTGACGAAGTATGGTGGAAAAAAGGCTCCCGGATGCATGATATGTAGCCACGGACTGCAAAAAATGACCGGTGCAGATAAATCAGGCTTGCTCTCCGAACTGGGCAGCTAACAGCTCCAAAAGTCCAAGTTCCGCAAAAATGTCACTTTCTGCTACCCTGCCCGTTATTATAGAAATTTTGCTGTAGCGCTGCAATGACATAGTCAGATGAATTTGGATCTAGTGGTCCTAACGGAAACCTGATTTACTCTTGACATTCACAACCCAGATACAACCCCCAGGAATATATCAACCTCCTGGCGAATCAGTTAGACGCTGGACCAGGCCTTAGAATCTGTTGTCCCAACCTTGTCCAACGCCCTGATGTGCGTGCAAAAATAACTTTGTAGGATTATTTCGTTTTTTGCAGACTGAATTTCGTTGGCTGAGTTACTATTCTGGCTTGTGCTTACCTCGCGTTGACAGAAAATTAGGTCTCGTATCTCACTATCAATAGCCTTTACTGTATTTGGTGTCGTAAAGCCTTTCACTGGCACCTAAAATTCTCTATACGGTTCTCATAGATTGATGTTTTAGTTTCTAGCAAATGATATGCCACTAAATTTAATTATCACGTGTCTGGCTTATCCAGTTTCCGAGAAGCGTAGTTTGCGCCCAAATTTCTTCAGACGTATATTGAGTCTTGTAACTCATATGGTCCGCAAAACACTAAATAGCAAATAGAATACTTATTGCCGGTCACTCATGGACCAACAAGGCCTACTTGCAATTTCTACTGATCAATTGGCGACTCTAAATTCAACTCCAATGGACTAACCAGAGTATCTATTTAAATGCAGATGTCAGACGACCATTCCACTTCTGAATAGGTGGCCAATCAAAACCGTCATTTTTTACTAACTGTCTACTTGGAATTACGCATTCTTTCTTGGGTTTTTTCCTCTTTATTAATTGCCATAGATCCCACGAAAAAATTATCACCGTGCGGATTGACACTGTGTAAGCAGAAGTTTTACTGCTTTCCTTTTATAATTCATGCCCCTAAAGTCGTGGAATCTAGTGTCCTAGAAAGACCACGTAAACGGCATATGCACTTTTTAAGTCCTTTATTTTTGGTTGTGCGTCAATGCATCTCAGAACGAGCATAACGATGATATAAGTCGGTAGGGTACTTAAATATTAAATGCTTAGGATGGACCTGTGTCCTACAATTCACAATGATTAAGTCTATCTTTTTTTACCCTGACTGACTATGGTGGTAATTTTGACCCTATCCTGTGAGATATCGTATTACTCTACCAATAACTAGAAAATGTATACAGGTAATAATCTATCTGGACGCAGTGACAATGTATGTGATGCCTGCTCGCGCGATTTATTTAATTACTGTCAGTTTATCGACGGCTCAACACAGACTAAACCTGCCTTAATTTTGTCTACGTTTTAACAGATTGTTTCTAATATCTTTGTCAGATGTTGAAGGCGACCAAAAAATGGCGATGTTCATTTGTCCATTGAAAATATGGCCTTAAACGGTGATAAGACACATGCAAACCAATTTTTGGCTCCACGAGCAGATGAGCGGTCATATGATCAGCTGCCAAGAAAGAAACTCAGTTAACACTTCCCCTTACAAGTACTGGCTTTTAATGTGAACCGCATTTGGGATGATCTTATAGTTTCCAAAGTTATGGACTAGAAAGTTTGTCAACTTTTTTAAGGTGAAAAAGTAAGAGCATGGGAAACGTCACCTATCGTCACATCTATTTGTGTAAGATAGCTGGTGTGCGGTACGGTGAGAATGTACATTCCAACACTATAATTAAAGGTTATTTTTTCCAGCAAGTTGGCATTTTGGAACTAGATGTTTATCTTTGAGGAAAATTCGTGAATTTCTCGTCATTTCATAGTGTTTACGAATAAACGGCAACCATATCAGTGGGTTAGTAAATATGTCGTTTAATGAACAGTTTGTTAGTTATGACACATTGCTAGCACAAAAGTGTCAAAGGAAGTGCATGAAATGTCCGAAGCCACAGTGACAGCGACAAACACTGCTGTATAACAATCTTGTTTTGTGGCCTTCGGGTAGTTGAGTAAAAGATTATCCCAATTAGCTCAAACAAATGATTTAAGCATATTTTATTTCATACCATAAATAAACAACAATAGTACTTAAGGTAGTGTTTACACAACTGAGGTGCACTTTTTAGTCATTTTTGTACAATTACACCTAGACCAGAATAAAAAGTGCTTTTGTAGTCTGATGAAGCTGATAACGTTCAAACAAATCAGTATGATACAGGATAAAAGAGTATTTCCTTTTTATTTAATTCGAACAAGGATAAAGCCCTATTCCATTCAGTAGGTGCTCACGACGCTGATATTTTTAACACGACAGTTTTATTGATGTCGAACAAAATGCTCTCCTAGAGGCTGTAACACTGGGACGTTTAATGCACGCATTTAAGGTGTGACCAATTCTTATCCAGATGACAGTGGAAATACATAATTTTGCAATTTTTTGAGAAATAAAACTGGGGTCACGGCTCAAATCTTACGAGCAACACAATTCTAACAGCCAACAATCGGCCAATTTAGAAGACCAGCCAGGAAAGTGAAACTTTAAAAATTCTCCTTCATCCTCATCCTAAAATGTTCAAAAGAAACGCCTTTTTTGCGAGGGATTATAAAAATTGGAAAAAATTTTATTATATACTCTGGCAAGGAACACATCTTATTTCCTACACAATTCTGTGGGTGGTCAGATAATTTGTGCTTGCTGTATTGCCGAATCGTAACAATGTGGTGCTTCTTCCGTTACAAAGCGGCTTCTTTTTTAAGCCACTGCATTGAAGACCCTACACCCGTCAAGAGTTACAGAGTCAGAAACGCTTTGAATTATACTTCAATGTTGCTACTCAAAACACTGTTCGTTCGCCCAATACCACCGTAATTTTCTCTCATTTCAGTAAAACAATCTGGTGTAACAAACCTGACAAACCAAGTGAGTGTACATAGATGACAATACACTTGTTATCAGAGTTCATTTTAACACTTTTTAAACTATTAAGTAAAAGGAGTTGTGCCGTCCAAAATGGTCAAAACCTAATGGAAGCAAAGCAAGATTGTTTCCCATCAGCTAAAGTGCTAAACACAAATGACTCAAACAGACAGCATCCATAAGTGAACGTACTAAAAACGACCCAAGGAAAATACTGAGTTACAAACGGTTGTGTAAGTTTTAGATTAACTTTGGAAATCCATTGCTTTATCCCCTCTACTTATTTGCAAAAGACGATCATTTTTAAGCGTAAGACTTCACTAAGTAAATTTTGGGTATATTTATTGCACTGACCATGCTTCGGGTCTAGTGTTGGTTACTAAAATGTGCACTTGTTACCAGTCAATATCTATATATCTGGCACTCACAAAAAGCGTATCCTCGTAAGGTATTCCCCGGAGGGACCGTCCCTAAGAGCATTCTACAATCAGTTGTCATGTCATGAAATGCTTTGGGTAATTTGTTCATTAGGAATAATCTGGAGGACAAATGTCATAAAAGGACCACTAACCCTTGTACAACGCATGTTTAATTTGTGCTTGAGTGTTACGCTTGGATGTTCAATAATCCAATACGTAGGTTATCCAGGAGAATCCTTATTACAAAAAACTAAGCCTCAAAAAGAGATTCATATCAACCTGTTCCTTATTGTAAGGAACCAGAGGGCGACGAACCCCCTACGTTCTCAAAAGCCTCTTCCAGATCTAGTTCCATCATGAATAGATAGTCCTGTACTAACAAGTTCAAAAAGCTGGTGTTTTTCATGAAAAATTTTTGTGTTAACAAACTGTACTATGAATGCAGAGTACTGTCCCCAGGAGGGACAGATTGCGACGGTTAGGCGATTTCAAATAAGAAGTTTGTGCAAAAGGAATGTGTTTTTCGGCGCAATTTACGAACCAACAATAAGCCTTATGTTTAAATCGTTTAGAAGCCAAGAACAAGTGATGTCCAGAAAAAAATCCAAGGAAAGATTTCCAAGATCACTGTGCAAGATGAAGAAATATAGAGTTCTAAAAAGCAGCAGTTTCTGGCCAGAAATACTCAAACTAAAAAATTTGCGATGCCCACACAACTTGGTGTTTAGCCGGATATGAAAGGCGGTTTGAAAACCATCTTGGCTTGCTGTGTAGCTTCTAGGAGAACACGAGCGTAGTATCCGACTTTGTAACTTCACACTGTGTAATCCCTCTACAAAAGGACTTCAGATGGACATCAAAGTGCGTGCTCAGAAAGGCTTCTACATATACCGGAAAAGTGAAATAGGTAGAACCCGTGCTCTGAGCTTCTGTCTAAAAGTTACGGCCAAGTTTTGAGGTGAATACTCATTCTGGGATAAGCGCTCACTTCAGCCAGTACGAAAAGTTCTTTCTCCCTGTTCTAATTGGTTTATGCATACTGAAATTTCAGCAAAGGGTGAGCAGAAATGTCTTTCTTGAAATGACCAAATAAGTCTTGATTAGCCATGTGAAAACAAATAGGCTGCTATTTCTTATCGTAATGATATTTTAAAGCAAGTGCGTGTCTGCAACCAAGGTTTCCATTTAATGAGGATGAAATCGTTTACGTTCCAGGGACACGTAAAAACCCTAGTGGTGCCCTAAGCTTTCGATTCGATCATTATTAACATTTTACAAGTTTTTTAAAAAATATACTGGGAATACAACATAAACCGAGCCATGACCATGATATTTATGGTCATGTAATGAGTAGGTCTCTTTGTGTGAAGTTTGAGAGCAGAAATGCTTACGCCGTCAAGCGCTGCTATTAAACTTACCAATTTGAATCCGTCTTTGAGCGTACTGCATTGGCTTCTAATGACAAAGTCAACGACTTTGTAAACAAAAAGGTTTAGCCCGTACTCTTTTTCTCCTAGTCGTGATTAAATGAAAACTTCCTTTTAAAAACGGTTTTGGAAAGCACACACTTCGGGGAATAACGAAGACACTTTTCGAACGGCAATCAAGATGGATGATTCCGAAAAACGTCCCCAAAACTTTCTAACAATATAGTGGACAGGTTTTAGTAATAGCGCGTTACAATGAAGTATCACTGAATTTCATGCTTTCGCTAAAGGTTAAGTAAGTAAGAGGCGTTAATTTCGCCATGGCTAAGCTTGAATAATTTGGACTCTTGTTTTTATGTAATTGTGAGTTGTTAAAGGAATAGATCACCATTTGAGGTAGATATTCATTCCTCAGTGTTTGAAGTATCAACAGCGGGTTTTCCAAAAGCTAACTAATCACAGCTGAAGGGAATTGAAACAATGGCGAAACTTCTTTAGTCCAACTTAGCGGTAAGTTCGGGCGTTCACAGGATGTTTTGTTGCTTTAAGTTGACGATGATTTCGTGGTGAAACAGCGTCATTTTTACAATGATTTTTAGGAATACTTAAACAGCTTTGGTAGGGGGACTTTTTCATTTGTGAGACGGAAAGTACTCAACGAACAATATTTCAGACTATCTGTTGGATGACATAAGGGCACAGGTTTAGTTTTGTGTGCCTCATTAGCCAACTTATTTTACGCGATATTCAAATTTTCAGCCGCGCCGTTCTGTATGAAAGTGACATTTCGCAGTAATTTGTGAACAGAGCAAGTTCATTAGTTTAGCCATGAACTCATGTCCAGTTTATTTAACCAGATCGAAAAGTTGCGAGAAAACGGCCGTCTTTTCTCGTCTGCGTCTTGTCGGATTTCATCATTTGGTTATTACCAGGTCATCCATGAGGATCAGCTAAAGTATTTAATCGTTCCACAATATTTGGATGATGGTTTCAATAAATAACAAAACTTTGAAGAATAAATTCTGTGTCCAAATATGGTGTAGATCACTCAGACAAACTGGAAATTAGTTGACATTTATACGGACACTCCTTTGTATCTGTGAGTCACGTGCTAACCAATTAGTCGCTCATATTTTCTCCACATGTGTACACGGCCTGATATTCTGGAGGGGCAGTAGGTTTAAAACATTCACTATTACGCAACCGCAGCTTTAATTTCCAATAGTCGACTGACAGTTCTCCAGCGTTAAAAAGCTATAGAAACCTTTTCTTTCTCCTTCACAAATCAGAAAAAACTGCTCAAGTATCTTAGAGAAAACACATCCCAAAGGAAGTAGTTAACACATTGAGAGCAATCAGATAACTTGGTTATTTTCGTCACAATTCGTATAAAAATGCACTGTATAAATTATATCTGAGCTTTATTTCATAAAAAAATGAATCAATCATCATTCTTTCCTGCAACAATTCTCTTGTCTTGCAGCAAGGAAACCTTATCAGCAATGTCTCAAACCAAACAAAAATCAATTTGTGCTCATACTTCTGTCAAGAACTGGCTGAGAGGCTCGCAGGTATCTCACTATCAGTTGTATTCAGTTTTTACGGGTTGAATTTGTATACTAGTCTTTCGAAAGTTTCGTAGTAGGAGGTAAAATATAATAAACCGTTGGTAAGAATTTATCATCTATCCTATATAACTACTTGTTTGTTGAGGGTCGGAATTTTAGAGTGTAAAAAATGCTAGGGTCAGCTTGCATCGTAATTCCAAATGTCATTTACGGTGATGACTTCCGCTGATTTTGCATTTTTAACTCCATAGTCCAATACAATGCGTGTCAAATGCATGTCTCGGACGGAAGTAAATCGAAACATGCTTCCGGAGATTCAACCAGTCTAGATCTGGAAGACGAACAATTAAGAAGTGATCCAAGACCTTCAAAGCAGGTCACAAAGTGTGACGAAAATTCGGGAAAATTGGTTACACAATTGGGGACGGAGGAAGTTTTACCTCGGATCAAGGCTCAAAGGTGGCAACATTCCTCGGAAAACCCCACTCTGGAAGACAATTACAAGCCTTCTGTTAAAAGTTGCAACACCTACTTGGATCATTCCGAAGCAGACAAATCCAGCGGATTCAAGAAAAAAGGGATCGGAAAGGTTGCTGCCATTGTGAAGGTAGTACGTTTGTTTCTTACATACAGTATACAATTTCCCAAGTTAGGAGCAAGTTTATGTTGCCTACGCGGTAGTCTGTTGTATGTCACTAACGAAAGCATCAACAGATCATAGCCAGGACCACTTAAAAAATCATCCCAAATAGATATCACTCTCATTGAAAGTCACTTTCCCTTCTCTTAAGGCGTTATAGTGCTATACACTACTCATTGCTATTTCATTATTTCCTGTCCTATCTTAAGCCACATAGAAAAGTCTTGTAACCCATAACACAGAGGAAAAAACTGTAAGTCTAAGGGATCAAGTGACAAATTCGAACCACTTCATTTTGAAAAACACGTGAAATATAATGGAGATTCCAAACCCGCCCACAGTATGTAATCGGACCCCAATTATCGGACTTGAAGTCAGCCCTGCATTGTACACCGAAACATCCAGCTTCATTTTCCCATCCCCTGTACTATAGCATGACTCCACGGTCAAAAAACAGGGGTCATACCGCAGCTCATCATCATCATCACCCTGTACTAATGACTCCACGGTCAAAAAACAGGGGTCATACCGCAGCTCATCATCATCATCATCATCGACAGCATGACATCAGTGTTCATTCAACATGCTTCACTCCCGTACAACCATGACTTATTTGAAAGCCTTATCGTAAAAAAGAATAAAGGTGGATGGGAGAGGGACTTAGTGCTAGCTTAACACAGTCATTCCGAGGTGCCTACACCTCCAGACACTCACTCAGGCGATCTGAATAGAAACTGACAACAAGAACGCCACTGACATCAGTTGACAGTCATAGTTGTACTGTCTCCAACCAGGCACAGTGAGGATCACGCGGTCCCCATCCTGCAAGGCGATTAGCACCGACAGCTCCCAAGCGTTTCGTGATCTCCTTCATAATCCTCTGCCAAGTCAAGGGTTGGCCACCTCTCTGTTCATGCCACTCCGAATTAGGCATGGAAAACAGTACTCTCTTCGGCAAACAATGGTCCGGCATACGTAACACATGTCCCAACCAACGCAGCTTCTGGTGCTGGACACAATCTTCAATGGAAGTACCCGTTACACAACCGAAAACGCACTTTCTAACTGCCTCGTTACGGATCCACCGACACGAACCCACACGAACTATGGTTCTGAGACAACGATTGTCGAACACCTGAAGACGTCTCAGGTCCGCTGCTCGAATAAGCCAAGTCTCACAGTCATACAACAAAACAGCCCGTACTGTAGCTTGATACACACGTCCCTTCACATTCAGGGATAAACCATTCTTCTATAGGGGAGAATGTCGGTAGCTCAGGTAGCGTAGATGGTCGTTGGCTTGTTCGCTGAGCTGGGCAATTTGGTTGCAAACGTTTCATCATCAATCGAGGTGACATCATCAGTGCGTAGTTGCGCGTAGCGGTGGGTTAGTGATTGTGCGTTCAGTAGTGTTAAGTGTGTGTTGATATACGTGCTGGTAGCCGGGGATGACCTTTGACCGCGCTAAGCGCTAACCTAGTTAGCACAACTACGCACTGATGATGTCACCTCGATTGGTGATGAAACGTTTGCAA
>NW_008751664.1:2526454-2552714 GCF_000715545.1 Opisthorchis viverrini
AAGCATGTGAAGAAGAAAGAAGGGAGGCGTCAGCAGTAGCCTGTTTTCGCTTACCCGCCCTGCTGTATGCAGCAAGTAAGGCGACCCGGCTGATGGCACCACGCGACGGCCGATGTGGCATGAATTTATTTGTGTATGTGCAATTCATGGTTGTACGTGGGATGGGGTACTGTCAGGGCGCCAACACCTAGACAGGAGGACGATTAGGGTCCTCAACCAAAGCCTTTGGCTCAAAAGCCTAACCGCAAGGCAGCGGTGTTTGGTGGGAAATGCAAATGCATTACCATTTCTACGAAACAAGCCGCCACATGTTCCAACCCCCAACCTGGAGAGCTAGGAGACTGTGTTCGTCAGACCTCTAACCATTGACCAACCTGGTATGAGAGACTCTGTGAGTGTCGCGGGACACTCTCCAGTATAGCTCAATAGATCGCTGAGGTGCGCAAACCGTCACACCACGGTAAGGTCCAGTCTCTTTGTGACCGCATACCGCAGCTATTTATCCCAGAATATATTCATGACGTACTAGCCTTGGTGGATAATTTATTGCATGCAGGTTGGGACAACATTACGCGGTATTACAAGATGCCTGGCTATACAAGTGCGATGCAAGAATATCCTAGCAGAAAGTGAGAAGGAAGAAGAAGAATTCCTTCTTTTATCAGAGAAGAGGATCAAGAAGGGACTATTGAAATCCTTAAACAGCAGTGATACAGGCAAAGTCTGTGGTGGAGTAAGATGTTGTCAATCATACTAACCGAGCAACTTTCGCGAACACTACCCAACAGTAGCTAATTGCGCAAAGTTGGATAGACGTTAGGTAAGAAATCCAGTCACAGTCTCAGTGCTGTTCCCACCAGGTCGTTAAGCTCTCATGTTTCGAGGGGTAACAGTCATATTTACATGGTTGTTTGGGTTTTGTTTAGGAAAGAGAAATCCGGTTTTCTGTTTGTATCATCATTCTAGACCCTAGCCAGTGAATGCTTCAGATGAATCAAAGACGCCCTATTTGTTGGACAGTGATGTGAATGTGTGGAACAAGTTGAAATCTAATTAACTTTGGTTTTCACGAGAGACTCAACTGAAGCTCTCGTTTATGATATTCCAAATTGATTTGCAAATGAGTGTATTTCCCGAAAACAGTCCAATTTGGGTTCAAGTAGAACATAAGGTTGACGGAAACTCAGGGACTGCGCCTGCCTGATGAGCCCCAAGAAGGGCGAAACCGGTCGTGGGTTGCGCTATAATGATAAGAAGTCTTACTATGAAAAAGTGTAGTTGAGTGGACAAGATATCACAAATACGCTGACAGACACTATTTAGGCCTCCTAGTACATCATGCAGTTTGCATTGAAACAGCAACCGAAACTTATGCTTAGAATCGGTGATATTCTGTTAGGGTTACATTGCATCGGGTGATGAGGTTATTCTAAAGTAACTAAAGTGTTATATTTAAAACACTGTTCCTTGAAGCTATCATGAATTATTGCAAGACTTTTTGTCTTTATGCAATCAGATTAGATCGCAGACATTACTCTTGAATAGGTTGAATCCTACAGAAGAAAATGAAAGGCACTTCCTACTGCGGTGGCCTTTTCAAGGGGATTACCGTACAAAGTATACAGACGCGGTTGCTATTAGTGGGATTAGAATATCGTATGGTTTCACTTCCATGCGTCCTACAAAAAGGGTTAGATCATTATATTACTACAAAGTGGAGCAATGTGATAATCTAAATTTGTGGTCTTTCTGGGTCATTTTACTTGCTTCACTTCCAAACGCTCAAAATTCTCTCGTTTCAAAGCAAGCTCAACCGTCTGCTTTTTTTATTTTGCTGTGATAATTGGAAATCGACCCATTTTAAACAACTCGGAACCTCAGTACCTTGCAAATTTTGACTGGTAAATCCGACGTAGGCAGTGAGCTTTTGGCGACTTCTAGTATCCAGAAGTTCAAGTGTTTTTGTAGCTTGATCAGAGTCTTTGTGATGCACAGTAAAACACCTTAGCATGGACAGCCCTGAGTCAAGTACCATTGACCCAAGTGTAAGATGGCCGTTCCACAGGATTCCTGTGGGTACAAATACTATTATTCACTATTATATTCAATGTATGAATATTATTCAATGTATATATTTTGAGTCCGATTCCGGTGACGGGCGGCATGTATAATATGGTTTGTTCTAGGAGTTATTAGGTAGACCCACTTTTAAGTGCCAGGTTCCCTGCAAGCTTTTACACCCAATAAGTTGCTCGTTATCTTCATTGTAACGTCTGCTCTATAGATAAACTAATGCGTTCGGAATGAAGGACCTGCGCACAAATTGGTAAGAAAATTATGTAGGCTTCATCAGTCTAGATGGTGGACTTATCAAATGAATTATTCGATTCATAATTTGCAGCTTTCCGCAGTAGGCAACTGTGGCTGATTACGGAATGCCAGAATAACGGCAAAAATTTTTACCGATGAGATGAACGTCTGCAAATGGTAAGAAATCCAATAACCTTAGAGGCCGTTCCTTCGCTTGATGCGCTTTCGTTGTCAGTGTAATTCAGGCAGTGCGGCACAGATCGATGCCACGTTTAATTGTTGTTCGGCATAGTGTTTTAAGGACCTTTAAACAAAACCAATGATCCTAGTTGTTTAGCTATTGTAAGCCAGAAATCAAAAGGCACACATATCTTGAATCATCTGCACCTTATTTCACAAGAGTTTAAGTCGACCATGGACACACGCAGGACTGTCAGTCTTGTGTCTGTCTCGCTTACACAACAATTTCAGAGCTTATACACTATATGATGACCATAAGTAGTTGCCATCAACACTGAAGGCGCCATGCTTCAAAAGCGACGGCTGTTTTTCAGTACTTTTGTGTCTTTCAACGCATGGTATGAGGTAAACTGAAGGCCAATTAGGGCAAGTGAATAATCGTAAATCTCAGATGTTGAAGAGGAATCGTTGTGGTTTTATGTCCTGGTGACATCGCAAACAAGAAAAAAACAGAAAACCTTAATTCAAAGTTTAATAACCCATAAACACATTACGATCATTATTTTACTTGCTTCCTATTAGATGCTTGAACAATTTCACCAATAGGAAACTTCGAGCACTTATAGAATGTTTCCAGAAACTGAGGGCTTCTACATCAAAATGTAGGAGCGTGATCCCGTCAGACATATATCGTGTCTCACTGAAATATGTGACCGATTTCAAGCATGATCGTAGGTTTGTCCGTTGAGCTGAGCAATCTGATTGCAAACGTTTCCTCATCAATCGACGTGATATCGTCAGTGCGTTGTTAGGAAGCGTAGTGGTGCGTAGCAGTGGGTTAGCGATTGTGGCACACCCATCTAAGCTACCTGAGCTACCAAGATTTCCCTCAATAGAAGATCTGAAACATCTGTCTTTAGCGATTTTTTCCACGATTTTCATTTTCGGTCAGCTTACTACTACTGTTTTAATGATTTCCAAACGCTTTAGACATCTTTCGAAAAACTACTAATGATTTACCAAGTGATATTCACTAATGAAAACATACTGAGTAAGTTCACGTTCCTAGTATCAAGCAGTGAAATAATTGAGGTAAAAAAGATAAAAGCAAGGCCTCGCTCGTAAGAACAGATTGAGATTAGGTTGTAACTTGATTTATGTTCAGTAGTAAGTATCCGGAAACCCTGGATTGCCACTCACCAGAGCAATTAAAGCGTTATTGCAGCAAAGTTTTGGTCGCCCGGACTCTAAAACGATCGTATTTTCAGGTCTTACAACATATAGTCACAATATTGCTGGACCACTTTAGTCTTTCATCCTATTGTTACCAGAAGACGAGGGTGGTCTACTAAAATTTGCTCGTACAGCCAGCCAAAACTCCAACCATTAGGAGGTTTCTGCTAAACGAAATTGGTAGGCATATCTCAATGTGTGGTCTATTTTGGAACAAGCGATATGCGTAAGAAGATACATTATTCCTGCTTGAGTGAAGACACTTCGTGAACAACGAAGTCAGTTTCTGTAAGGACGATAGCCTCTATGATAAAGGAAATAGCCGTTTATGCGTTTCAGCTGTATGATATTTCTCAAATGTGATGCAATTAATCCCTCACAAATGTTGCACTAAAACACCCAGATTCGCTCAGCAGTTTGTTCAGAAACTACTTTTGGAGTGCTACAGTTAATACAAAACGTTTGTGACATTTTTAGCAGAACCTGGATTTGAATGCCAGAATGCCAAATCCCTTCGCAACACATGGTTCTTGTGTTATTTCCGAATTATTACTTGTTGCAGAAGTGGTTTGCTAGAGCTGTTTGACCTGGACTATTTAAATGTTCAACATGTACTGCACAAGCCAGTTCTTTACCGAATGTGCGGCCAGTTTTGAGTTTCTGTATAAAGAACCTCTTGAATATCACGCAACCTTCTGATACGTTTCGGAACGCCTCTAGAGCCAGTCCTAACTAAGTCCGAAAAACAAGAAAGATCAGTGTATACGGCAACCTTGAACAAATACTAATATATAATATCTTTTCGCACTTCTCGTTGAATCATTGAGAAAATTTGCCTTCTAATACAACTGTACATATCCACGGTTCTGGTCACTTTATAGTAGCAAAGATATATTCATAATCGCATCCAGGCCTTGTCCTACTACCTTGTGGTTGTGAAATGCTCCATTTCAGTTGATAAAATTCACTCTTCGCAAAATTTCATTGATTAGTCTGTCCGATCATCAAGGCCCATTTGGGCGCTGCCATTTTAGGGTATCTTTCTCCGCATTCGCCTTAACTGAAAGAGCCCATCATCAAGTACCTCAACGCTAGGGTCAATTTTTCCTTCGGTCTCACCGTGCGAGGTTTATGCACCAAAAATTCTATCCCCAAATCCTCTATTGTAAATTGAACTGGTGGGAAGCCCCTCCATTTTCTTACGCTCCGTTTCAGAAGTAATCCAGGCCATCCAAGGAGTCCACATGGCGCTTTCCCTTATCAGTGAACATCACTTTCTCCTACTCGTGATTCCACGAGTTATGATATTTTTCCGGCTTCATAGGCATTCGGGTAGTGTGTATTTCAAAGGTGGAGCACCAAGGAGAGGTTGTTGAACAGACCGAACCTTCAAATTTCAAGTTGAAGGACCTGATTTGTTTCTAAGGCGCTCGTTATCTGAGTAGTCGCTGCACTCGGCGATATCGATTTCGCATTAATGTATGAAGTTCTCGGTGGCTCTCTGGCTTCCTCTGGACCGTCACTGAAAAGGTTGGCTATAAAGTTTTTCACCACTATGACCAAACATTTCCCTTCTTACTGCGTCCAGTGTCGCATTCAGAATAACTGTAGGTACGAATAACTTATCTACCCTTAAATGACGAGAAGCATTTGTGTGCCATTTTGTTTGTGACCCAAATAAAGTACTAGGTTGTTCGTATCGACAATGCAACTAATAAATCTGCGCCAAATGTGACCATGAACGATTCAAATATTTTTAGGGGGGTCATCAAAAGAATCCCTGGAGCACACTGATAACATCAGAAGCGCATCCGTGACAGCATTTTACGCTCAGTTCACATTTAACATTGGTAATTTGGATATAAAACAGTCTTGAGCGATGTATGCTCAAAATCTGAATGCACTAAGCTAAACTTCATTGGAGAAAGAAGGTAACCCTCAGCGTTTTTAATATTATTACTGGTAAAACCAGTGTTTAGAACCTTGATACACAGATCCTGTAAACGAAAACTTCAAGACAGTTTGATCAACGAGTAACTGACCCTGTCCCCGGCATCTTCCCCGATGAAGATCTCTGCCACTGAATGCCTCGCTAACGGTTGTCACACTGAACCTGGCGAGCAGCAAAGGACCGTCTGAGTGATGTTACTAAGTGATCCGCATTTTACCGGCTATTAATTTCAATGGTACCAAAACGGAATACGCTGCAATTCTTTTGAGACCATACAACATAGGCCCACATAAGATGGTTTACTACTAAGAAGTAAGCTAAGAAAACTTTAGGTGAAACCTGACTGAAGTAAAGTTTCTGGCATTGATCCACAAAAGTTACCAACGAAAGGTCTGGTTTAGTAGCGGTTATCTCATGAGAGGAGATTTACTGCCATGGGCTTTGACAGTTCGTTTATGTACAACGCACATCTGTTCAGTTTCCAGAAGCTCAAAACATGGCCTTCGACAGATATCAGCGGATTTCCGACTCGGGTTATATGCTTATTTACTTATTTAGTAGCTTGCAAGCCTTAGAAGATGCGTGCAGGATAAAGAAAATACCACTGCTACCTTTGTCACTCTTTTAACTACAAATATTCTCAAAAAGGAGTACTCATGTTTGTACCAGGATGAGCTCGTGGCCACTCTGTAGTGATGGGGGACAATAATAATGATGTTAATGTTCGCCATGAAAGAAAGGACAGTGAAGATAACTAAAGTGCTCAGTAGAGCGGAGCACATTAACTCACTGTAATACAAGTTTAGTAGGCAAAGTGTTACTTCAGTAATCAACTGCCGTGTATGCGTAAAAATGCTCCACAATAGGTTGACGAAATTCTTCAACCGATGGCTTGCTGCACAGTCATGCTGGAAGTCAAGACTTTTACAGAACACCGCTCGGGCTAGCCATCCAAGTAAGACCTGAGGACTTGATCCTGACGAAGCCGGTACTGTTATAAAGAATTCATGTAGTGACAAGTCAACCAAGATGATAAAGTACTATGGACAGTAACAAGGCTTTTTAACCTACCGACTGGGCTATCAAGGTGACACCTTCATACATTTACGTCTTAGGACTTTATACTGGATTCGTCAAGCATTCGCCCAATGGACCAGTGTTCTTTGGGTGCTGGTGGTGATTTCAAAAGCCCTGTTGTAACAGTCAACACCGCCGCACTCCTGAACTAGTGAAATTGGACAAAGAAGTAGATCTGAAGTAATTCTAAATGAAACAGTTCTCCGAGTTATTACGGTAGGACGCGGATTCATAGTAATGAAATTTTATTCTGAATTTGTGTAACAATAGCTGAGATTGCAGCAGCTGCTGAATTATAGGTTGCAAAGAAAGCGTTGGGAAGAACAATACACTTAAAAGCGTCTCTGAAAAAAATCACTAATTTGACGAACCAAACTGAGTTCAGCAACATAATGTGGATTCATACAAGAATATTTCATATTATTTTTCCCCGCAATTTTTATAGCTGGTCAAGTGGTCTTCCTCACCCAACCAATAATACTTTTCCGATCTGATCACAGTAATGTTACAAGCCTATTTTTCATTTCAGTCTCTCGAAGAGCTGATCAAACAACCGGATACCATGAACCTGGACTCTTGTTGTAAAAAGGGTGCCAATTCTCCAGCGGTTCAAGAGCAGCCAGACATAAGGAGGCAGGTTTGTGCAGCATTCACTCGTACAGAGAAGAGACATGACCAAAACGGTAAGCGAACCACCGATAAATGGTTACCTGTCTCAGCGGACGCATTCGAGATAGCTTCGGTGGGCTGTGAGAAAAGCAGTGCATCTACACCACGGGCAGTCAAGAACTTTGAGTACACATCAAAAGGAGCCCACAACTCACTTCGAATGGACCTCCCACAGTTAGCGAGACGAAAAGTGCACAGGAAAAAGGCTACGGCAGCGGAGTTATCTGGAACTTTTGAATCATTAGTACCTGTAAGGCGTCGGCCAATATTTAAAGCAACACCACTATCGGAAATTGAATGTTCAAATGCTCTAAACGACAGCCTATATCTAAACACCCAGGGGAAAACAGCTAGGGATCAAATGTCAGTTGAAAAAAACACGTCTCAGGCACATCAACCGGATTCAAACAACCTGCACAATCTTAAACGTTTTGAGATGTTAGAACAAGAACAGTCGGAAATTGTCAACCGGTTATTGCGTAACACAGAATGCATGCAAGGCAAATCAACAGCAGACCGACCACGAAAATCTGTCAAGGTTAACGGAACCAGTGATAATCTAATCAGTGAGTTTTTCAAATCAAGCATGGTGTGCTGTCCACACGATAATTCAGGTAAACATAGTTAACGATTTGTAAACCCCAAGTTGACAGATCTATTCATATTCTTCATATAAATATAGTTCTGATTCGAAACGAGACAACAGATTTTGCTCACTTAACTATGCTTGTATCTTACGTTCATACCTGTCTTCAATTTTTCGACTGCCTTGGACTGTGGCGGTTACTCTCATATCCATGTTGGAATGGATATATAGAAATCTCCTACAAAAGCCTTTCTAAAACACTCGAAAACAATACGGAGCCGCCCTGAAACTGAAAGACTTTCACCAGTGCATGTCCTCCATTACGCAAAATCCTTAAGAAAGGCAAGTAATATCCTATAAAAAGTGATGCTACTCGCTAATTACCATAAGAATCTGCAGCTGCCCACGCGGAACGGCCTAACAGCCAGTGATGGAAATACTCATCCGATGATTGCTGACTTAACTGGGTAATCCTCTCCCATTAGTCGTGCCACAGACTATTCAATGTCATATCAACGGTAGGCGGCTTCTTCTTTAGTGAGCAAAAATCACAATTTCATTTTAACTTCCTGCATAACGGATGGATTGACACGGTCCTTGTAATTAATATTAGGAAGATGATATAGATCGTTGTACGTACATTTCAATCTCAAACTCGCTTAGCTAAAGAAAGGCTAGTGGGAAACCAAAGCAGTATCGTGAATACCATTTCTAGAAGGATATTCTAGTCTTGTCATTTTTTGTACCAATCTTGATGTCGGGTACAGGGAGTGCAGGTGTACTTCAAACTGCTATTGAAATTGAACGAAAGGTACGGTCAACTCTTAATTCCCGTTTGAGACGGCTTACTGCTAAAACAGGGAAGTGATGCTGTATTCAGTAGTGATATATCTCTGCCATTGTCATACCGGCGTTATACTTTATTGCGGAGTTATATAACGACAAAACACCTGGGTTAAAATGAAGCTGCGGCGCGACACAGCGACACTTTGTGAAGACAGTTTTTTTAGAAACCGAAACTGTCGAATGACATAATACAGTGCAGGATCTTATGTTCTGGTGTACACCAAGACATTGGCGTCGTACATTGCTTAGTGTATATATTTGCAAGTTAAACAGTAGGTGTTCAAGTAGATAGGTGTTAAATCCATATACCGGTGAAAATACTTCTATGTTGACTTAAATTAACTCAAAAATTCTTCCGTAGTTTGTATAAGGAATATGCAGCAACAGTTCTGAGAATAATTAGTGGAAATTTGATTGATGCTAGTTCCAAAAATGCACTGGCTAGTTGAGCAGTCCAACAAACTGATAAATCACTTATTTATATTAAACACTAAGACCTCCCAATGAGAAGCCCCTGAGCAAGTTGCATTTAAGGACAGTTTCGCAATTCTTAATTAGCGTATCATTTGAACCTTCAGAACGGTCATAGAATTTCCGTTAATTCAGAGATGTGAGCAAATGTGGCGCCATAATCTCGAAACCACGATCAAGATGGATAATAAAAAAAATAATAATTCTTGTTCGTCAACAACACCAGTTCGATGCATAGTTGCCGTGTCACCGGAACAAGGCACGACAGCTTAGGTAGCGCGGGTTGTCTAAACCCAGATCACAGATAAGGGGCTCTCCCCTTGCGCCTTAATCGTTGAGCCATATCGAGTTCAACACAAACTAATGTTGCGCTCTCAGATAGCATGTATTTTTAACCTGATGAGCGTGACAAGCTTCCTCCTCAGGTGAATTTGTTGTTGGATTTGTTTCACTTGCTAATTATCAGAGACATTAAAGTATTCTGGACAAAGGAATAATAAAGATGGGCTATTACAACTCAGGCTATCCACGATCTCTAAGTACGGCGTTGTCTTTATCTAGCACACGCCGAACTGATGCGTGCCGCCGAGGTGAAATATTTTACTCGTCCTGAGTATAAAAGCAGTTTACTCCAACGGATACCCAGAAAACGGTATTTTGGCTTTACATCGTTTTACTTTTGAGCACAAAGTGTATCTGGTAGATGATATGAGTCAGTGAACTTCCCGTCCTTTGTGAAAGCATACGACATACTAAGACGTTCCCAAATTTTACCGGATCCAATTAAAACCGTCTGACAAATATGAAACTTTTGAAATGAACTGATTTTCACATCGTTAGGGTCCACTTACAAAATATCTTCTAGTGCTAAAAGCCATAAGTTGATGAGACTAGCTTGTGATGACAGCATTGGCGGTTCCAATATTCAGGCAGGAGAAGCTGAATTGGCGACTTCAGCGAATCGTGTACCGATCATCTCTGCCAAATGCGGCGCACAATGACACGAATGGACTATCAAACAGTGCAAAAGTAGGCAAGTCAACTGCCTAAGATATATCTGAATGAGCGCTTTTGTTTCATTGTCGGATTACCACAGAGTTGATTCTATGGCTTCGGATACACATACACAAAACCTTTTAAAAATAACTCCCGAACTTGAAGACAATTAGACCTTCTCAGTGCCTCTGTTGGTAGTAGATTTCCGTGCCGTCGATGTGGACTGAATACTCAACCGGGGTTCACATCTATTTAGTGTCTAGTACATCCATCAAAAGAGCAGAATAATGACGTCTGTGGGTTCAGATTGGCGCGCAGTTGAAATATCGCATTATTTGCCTTCTGAAGGGATGTTTAATCTCAGGCTGGTGTAAGTTGGGATGAAGCGTGACACTGGAAAATATTTTCTTCAACACGATATTTTTGGAGTTTTGTTTCCTACAGCCTGTGACAAGCCATTTTGTATTGTTAAAGTTATTATCTCAAAAGTTTGACCAACTAATCCAACAGAGTTTCTAAGAACGTCAATTGGTTAGGTGTCCCCTGGAATATGCCCAACATTCATTGCCCAAAGAAATAAATCCAACAAACGATCCCGAATTATTTTACCATCAGGAAAACTGCTGTAGCTGCATATTATTGGGAAATTCTTTACCAGTGATCATGAACTTCACGGTCATCATCATCATCATTATTGATATTAATCGATTATTATCGTCCTCATAGTCATCGTTAATAAGATACGATAATCATTCAGCGGTAACCCTCTTTTGGTGCCTGGCTGAGACTCTAAGAAAGCACGAGGCGTGGGATATTGCCAAGTGATCCAAGCCTGGGGAGGACAAGTCAAGATTTAGAGGTCAAACAACAGAACTTCCGGTCAGTAAATTCTAACCCCTCAGCCATCTCGCCCTAACCACCGTTGACAGTAGCATAGATTTTGAATCAAAACTTTTATTCGGGAGTCTATCTTATTTTGAAAATTATCTCCAACGGTCCCGGTTTGAATAGACACACAAAAAGATGACTAATTAAATGACAAACGAATGGTTAGAGCTTTACGCTCCATATCCGATGCTTGGTATTTTGGACATGCGCTTATTGTGACACATCGGAAATAGATGCACAGAGTTCTACAAGGTGTCCCATATATGTTAGCATATTGTACACACACATTGTTTCATTTTTGACAGGATCTTCAAGTGTACCTCACAAAGGTTTGGAAAACGTTTCAGGTAATTCCAGAAGACCGCGAAGCTTTGAAAGAGCTGGGAGGCATATATTTTATTATCGTCGACGAATGCTTAAAAGACTGGTCAAACAAAGATCCTGGAAGTTGTGCAAAACAACTAGCTCCACGAACCTCATTCCTTTGAAGGAAAAGGAACAAGTTAGTAAGTATCCATACCGTATGGTGGTAAACTATTTCAGAGTTTCTAAATTAATATTCAGTGCTGTCGAGATTACATTGTTGTTTTTGTCCACACTATGGACAGAGAGTAGACATAAGTTGCCTTCGAATATATTCAGTTGAAACATCCACTCGTTCAGATTCAACGATTTCTAACCTTCAAAAACAAGCTTTGAATTGCGCCAAATACACTCTTTATTCCCGTATATCTAAGCTGGACGTGGAAGTCTTACTTGTTTACCCTCATCCACTATGACTGTCCTGTTACGTTAACAAGGCTACAGCCTGCGTTTCCGGATTCGCCTGATACCTCAAACTATGGCGCTGGAAAAGGACACGCCTAGGCGTAGTATAGGTATGAGGAAAATAGGACGAAGAATGGATGAAGATTTGATGATAGAACTCAAAAAACGGCTCGAAGTATGCGGAGTATGAACCAAGGGCTCAGTAACATACGGATTGGCCAACGTATGTGGGTATCCTGTCATCAATTTCCTTATTTTGGTCACAAAATTAAAGCATTCCAAGTAAATCAGTGTAGCGAATGAACAAGTGTGCCATGTTTTAGCCCCTGAACACTTTCTGGAAGGTACACAGGGCAAATAAAGTACAAACCATCACGATGACCTTATATGGCCACTGCGACGTTCAGTCTTAGCCTGGCTATTGAATGGACCACAAATGGCTAGTTGCGTAAAAACGCAATGAGTCGAAGAGCAGTCCGAATGAAAATATGTCATCCAATGCCATATCCAGGAATGCGTTTTTGCCCAGTTCTTGGGGGTCTGGTAGAAGGCGCAACAACACAACCCCTATATAGCTATACGATTGACGGTTTTCCTTATTGGTGAATAAGTACCAAAGCAAAGCAACACACGGTGCGGAATTGTCCTGTATTCAGTCATGGTGTGTTTACAACATTTGTCACTGGCTTTCGCTAGTAAGAAAGATTTGAGAGCGCTCGTCAGCGCTGTTTACTTTGTCCGCGGTAGGATGGACTAAACGATGTTTGTTATTTTGCAAAATGATATGGGTAGCTATCTGAATTCTTCAGGTGTTTGAAACTGGTCGCCCTTAGCTATAGCACAGCGCACTTCCTGGAACTAAACATCTATTTTGGTGCATGGGCGATCAAGGTTATAACTCCCCATCGTCTAGTGCTACTTTTCTGTGGAACATGCACATACACATATGCACATTGCATTACTTCACTCGCCAAGACCAGTTTCAATGACAGCTAAGAGAACTGTTGGTAATGACATCATAGTGACCTAGTAAATTGTTAATAGGCTTTGCGTTCCCTGGGCTGATGGATTTTTCCGCTAAGGATTCCTATTGCATAGTTAAGTGGGTGCGTTGGGAATGAACCCGGAGCATTATACGTACCGAAATGTAACATTCTGCTTAGGTTCGGGGGGAACTTTGCTTGGGATTCAGCGTGCCAGCACATCCTATGGCTTTCTTAAACTACAGTCATTCGATGTGTCCTTAAAATTCTCCAGGATTATGCTTGAAAATCAGAATGATCACAATTTCCAGCGGGTATGTGGCCAGTACATGTTACCCGAAGATCGCTTAGGTGTGTACAAGAGTAACAGCCAAAATTCATTCCTATAGTGTTTACAGGCTTAAAGTTTTGCAGGGTCAAGTTGAACAGTCCCGAAACTTAAGCTAGGATAACTGTACATCTGGATGTAATGATGTCTGCGTCATGGGGAATGGGTTGTCGCAACCCAGTGCACGTCTGTATGACATTCTATGGTCGGCCATAGTTTGATTAACTTTCAACACAAAAATGCATCTGTAAAGTACCAGTTAGCAGTCCTTCCGTGCGTACACACAGAGGGAAGGTCATCGCATATTCACGCACAGTACCACCTAAAAATCTGTCTCCCCATGAATTGATCTACTTTTTTTAAATAGACTTTGAATGGGGGTGGGCATCGTGCTGTATGATGGAAACAAAACGACCCTATTGATGGCACAATGTGACAACCGATGTGGAGTTGCGAGAAGGTGTATGGTTGGGTCGCTTTAAAATAGCTAGGACGACGTTGGTGGCCCCAAAACAACACTAGATAGCTTTAGACCACTAGAGTACACCAAATTCCAAGAGGCTAGTTAGCGCGCGTATTACAGCCGTAAACCTAGTGTGCCAGAAAATTGCTATTCAGAGCTCTATGCCTTGGCCGACCTGCGAGACTCGTTGAGCGGCGCATGGATACCTCTACTGCAGCTCAGTGGGTCAAGCAGGCACACAAACCGCTGCATAATGGCAGGGTGCAGACGCCTCCAGACGAAGTATTCTTCATTGTTCCTTCTCAAGCTGCCTTTTTCAAGTACGATACTTTCCTGTCAAGAAAACAACTACACCTAGGAGACAACCTTGGAGACACTGAGATTTTTTTAACTTGGAGCCTCTTCCGACGAAAGTCACTCCAGAGCTGCAGAGGTGACACTTTATATTTCATCAAATAGTTTCAGCAAATAGTTTGTATCGTAAGCACAGTTGGAACGCAGAACCACCACATCAGTGATCTCTTATAACTGGGATAAACTTGATTTAGCCGGTGAGTTAGCCTTCGGTACGCATATAAGACATTTTAGGCGGCAACGTATTTGATTTTGTGATTGTAGGCAACAGAGCTGAAAGATGGGATGAAACAACGTGCAGTAACTTAGTTTTTCTTGGGTCTATGTGAGGATGATTATTCTCAGTGACCCGTATTGCTTGGTGATTGTTCCTCAAGCCTAGCTGCTGGTGAAAGCCACCAGATCCTAGTGACCTAACCAACGGGGTTGATGACAAATAATTGTAAATACTATGTGTTAAAGTGAGACAGATTTAGTGTGCCATTACAGGGACCTTTCAGTGAACATTCATTTACCTCTGTATTTTGCAGCCTGCTTATATACAATGAGAACTATAGGAGGCGTCTTCGTGCGGTTGGTTTTGGCAGCATTTGCACTCGTCGGCCTGCTAACGACGCTGGCTTGGATCGCAGAGAATCAACCAAGTGTCACCGAGAACACCATGGAAAAAGAAATGGGTTCGCCAGTGTTTTCGTGGCTCACCAGACCGGATAATACAATGTCCATTGAGAAGATAGTTCGAATGTAACAACCTAGTGGGGTAAACGCTACTAATGTCAGGGAACAAAGTCAGGCACATAGTGATATCGCAACATGAGCCCTTTTTGTAGATAAGTTGCACGTCACTTGTGTATACCCATGATCAAACTGCATAAATACATCTAGCTAAATCCACTTTCGTATCTTCCGAATAGGGGAGGGGCTGAAAAACATCCGGTGCATTCTTATTTTTAAATGGTGGCACAGCGTAAAATCAAATTCTGAATTAGATCAGTCAACTTGAGGTCTACATGAGGGAACATTTGTTACTGAGCGCATACGTATCTGAATACTCGTAGCCCGGGCGAGCTAACTTGTCATCGATTACGTGGGTGTTGGTCTACTCGCCAAGCTTGGCAGTTAGCTTCCAAACGTTCCGTTCGCAACCGGGGAGACATAATCGCCCATGCACGCACTGATGATATTCCCTCGAGTGGTGACAAAACATTTGCAATCTCGGTGAACAGATGAACACCTACCTGATGAACTACCAGAAAACACGCAACTTTTGTCTGAATTACTCTGTGATCCTCCACTCCCAGCATCCTGGTTCTTATGTAGCGGTAGATATGTCTTAAAGACTGGCGAATTCAGTTAGTGGCAAATACAGTGAAGTATGATATACCCCGAACAACCTCCAGGTGCAAATGTAGTCGGTCCCGAGTATACAAGGGTTTGTTTGTCATTGTACTTAGTGCAAGAAGGGTCACGCCATATCCGGTGTGCATTTCAACGCAAAAGTACATTTTACTCCGGTAAAACTGTCAACTGCCTTCCAAAACAGGTCACTTTCGTGGAAAAATCCTCGCGATTCAAGTTCAGTGGGAATCGTATTGGGTTTTCTGGGGACGGTTGCCACGACCGTCGTTCACCCGCCAACCTAAGGAGACATCTGCTATATCACTCATTTGATAGGAATGGAGCTCACAGGCACAGAGACCAAGAAGCAGTAAATTGGAGACTTCTCTGATCCACAGAGTTTATTGGCGACCTCCCTCGCCGCTCCTTTCAGATTTTTTGTGCTCAAACACACCCAGACCACCGAGGCTATCTAAGAAATAGTACCAGGTACTACAAATTTACAAACATATGCGGTGTGGTAAAGTGCATGCCGCAAACTGCTGAGGTTTGAGGTTCACCTGCGCTTCAAGACAGCCTGTTCGAATGCTCAACAAATCAGGTATGCGGAAATACACTCAGCTAACTAGTGTTTTCCTTGTACCTGATCTCACACATTTCTCGTCGATGACTCATCGCAGTTGGCAAACGGGGTACTGCGCGAATTACTGTATCGCCCTGTTCATAGTTTTATTTCTGCATTTTTTCGAATGTGAAAGACCAACATCAGAAGCTGACGGTCAGGGGATGATCAGTACGGAATCAAGCGTTGGTACACTCGATGACTTATTCTTGGGCCAGCTCGTATTCTTTTATGACCAGAATTGAAAGATGACCATAAAGCTGCTTGACACAAAATACAAAATCTTGCGAACGAACAAGATAACTTTGGGAGGGATGCTCAGCACTAAATTGGGTTCGAAATCGCTAACACTCAACTGTTCAAGTTCAGCCGAAGCAAGGCATTCCAAAGCAGTTTCGTGCTGCAAAAAGCACATTTTGCATTGCAGTGTGAAGTAACCCAGTAAGGTGGAATTAGACTCCAACCTCGTACTTCCAGACAAGGCAATTGAATTAGCAGATGGAATCAATCTGAGCTGTGTAGATCCAGACGGGTTGGCAGAAAACGAACTCAATCCAAGGATCGGAAACGCCAGGGCCAATTTCGTATCACGTTACATCACTCCATCTCTCAGACTCAGAGGATGCCTCGCGGCAGTGATATCATACTTGGCTTCTATGTATATAGAGAACATGAAGACAAGGTTTGACCTGTATCCGAAGCACTGCCAAGGTCTGGCAGAGATTAGATCATGTCATATAGTTTTGGAAGTAACTAGTGCCGCTGAACTGGATAGACCTGTTGCACACAGTCCTTATTTTCAGTCATCAACGAGCGAATCCACAGCAGCAACCGTCAGGCCCCTGAAGGATCCTCAGGTTCAAAAGAGGCCACCCAAAGCCACTAATACACGACTACTATCCCCCAGTGAGTTAGTTCACCTCTTCCCGAAAATAGCGAGCCCGAAGATGGAGTGGTCACATTGTATTCCCGAACAACTGGGTTTACTTACTAGTGCGCGTGTCCAAGTATTGGCAGGTCATAGATTACTCGACTCCTTATGACCATAATATAGGTGATTCGAGACAATGAAGCACCGTTACTGCTACAGAGCTCTCCTGTATCCTTTTGTTGGGCCCGTTAAAACAGACCAAACCCAACAAAAGTAGCCGGTCGTTTGAGACTAAGTTGAACTAGCGGGGACGGGATAAACACAACTGACATGACACTGTAGGCTTGGGTTCCCACCCTACGCTGTCCGATCACTCTGTGCTTATGCACTGTTGCTACGATCCATGGAAAGATACCTATCGAAAACTGACCACCATTATGGCCATCACGAACAGCTCGGATATAGTCATCATACGCTTCAATGCACAGGTAAAAAGCCCCCGTTCATTGCATTAGCAGTGTGTTTAGGTTGAAAGCACAACCTACTGGTAATGGCAAACATGATCATTGCGAACTGATTGTCCGCGGTTCCTCAGCAGAATCGAGTTAACATGAAGTGGGTGCTACCTGGCGTCCCCAACCGCCGAGCGACCTTGTGGTGAAGCTGGCCACATCACCATCAGCTACAGATGTGGCTCCGATCTTGAATGACGATAGTTCTGTAACACATTGTTGATTTAGATCATACCCTTGTTTAGTGCGGATTCTTGTTAAACATTCCTGGTAAATCCCCCAAGACGAGATCTCTATCAAGCAGTGGAAAAGCCTTGTGGATCACAAGTTTAGGAAACATACCAAGGGCCACTACGCAACGCACTAAAAGCCTACTCTCGACGGATCGGAACTGGGACGAGACAACCATGACTGCACATGACGTCGGAAACCTGGCTTGTTTTCGAGAGTGCGAACCGAAGCGCCTAGAGCTGATTTCACTATCGTCTCTTGATACGAATAGCTGTATCCTTTCTGATTCTGGAGACCATTCGGTCAGATTATCGATTACACGACAGCTCTAACATAGTCTGTGTAAGCAGAGGTGCGTTGGAACTATAAACAGGAAATTGAAAATGAAAGTGAGCTGGGTGTCCCAGCTAGTGCTCAAAACAGGACCTTCTGAGCTACTAACTGAAAATAATCAATTCGCTGTAACAGTTTCGATATTTAATTGTTATGCCAGCTGAAGGGGACACAAGGGCTGAAATAATGCTAAGCCAACCAAACCTAGAAAGGAGCAGCGACATAATCACGGTTAGGTTCGAACCACCGACTTTGCGGCCAGTTCGTCTTAACCAGAGACCCCCCCCCATCTCGATAAGTGAGTTAACTACAGATGGTGTTGGAAATCCAGATTATAATAAAAACCAGTATGTAGATCGTTGAATAAAAACAACAACTAAGTACGAATGCCTTCCTTCTTTGAACCACCATAGGGCTGCTTGACCAGACGAGCATACAGGCGAATCCTTGTGTTCCGCTTCGACTAGATTGTTCGTACGTAATCGAGAACCAGTTTTCCAGAGTTGGGGGCAGCCGTAAACTTGTCCCGAAACGATACCCGAACCAGCCGCTTCAACTACTGTGTCTTACGAGAGTTGTAACAAGGCTAACGGTTTTCCAACCTATACCACGGCGTCAGGTCTGAATTTCGCTTAATATAAAGGGACGCGTGCAAGGGCAACATTTGACCACCGATCTCGTAACGTCACAAGAGATATCCCGGTGCAGCGAGTACGCGAAATAGTCAGTGAAAGGGTAACTGGTAACCAATCGTTAAAGCAGCAGATTAAGCCGTCAGGTTGTGGTTGGGACATGTGCTACGTAGGCCCAGAAACTGTCTACCAAAGAAAGTTCCCTTTGGCTATTCAACTAAATGTGGTGCACAAAGGTCGCCTCATGTTCCACCGCGAACGATATTCGAGATACCGTAGTACATTTTCACAAAGGAAACTACTCACGAATATGCTGAAAACTCTTCGACGACCCATGACCGGTTTCGTCCTTGGGGCTCACCAGATAGGCACAGTCCTCGAATTCCCGTCAACCTTGTCCCGCTGAAACCCAAATTAGGGAATTCCATAGATGCACTCATTTCACATCTATTTGGCTTCCAGGGGAGACTTAAATGAGTTCCTCGTTCACAATTAAGTATACTGCTATAAGCCGAATATCGCACCGAGACAAGCGGATCTTTGAAGAATATCATAAACAAGATTCTGTTGAGCCTCCCGTCAAAGCCACATCGATGTACAGATAAGTATTTGTCGAAATCTGTCCCGTTTCGGTCCGAGTGGAACACAAGGTTGACAGGAACTCGCGGACTGCGTCACAAAAAGACTAGACCAGGCGCACCCTGCAAATGAATGTTCAGAAAGTGTAAATGGTTTCCCATATAGGGATAAGGTTTTACTTGCGAAACGACTGTCGGCGCAAGGTTAGCAGAAGGGTCATATGCGGTGACATGACAATCACTAATGAAGGCGACTACCTTCACACTGAGCGCCGTGGTCTTTACGCCTTCCAACCTGAAGATCAGCTAATCCTGCTTGGATGCGATAGGAAACGCGCTCAAGTCATGGTACTCAACTGCCCCCAATGAAGCCGTCACTTACTGGTCGGACTGCCTAGCTCGAATTCGCCTGTCGTGCGCTGAGATTAATTCAGATGATGTTCGTGGATGTACGACAGACAAACACCGGTATTCCAGTGGTGCTGCTATCACTGCAAAACCATCAATATCGAAGGCAGTCACCAACACGTACGTCACATTAACAATCATATCCTTTACGAACAACTGTGGCAGACGGGACCACTGCCTTTCGGTGTACGGTTTCCAGGGCTGATAAAGCGATTCTGGAATCATTGGGGAGATGTTAGCGACTGCACCTGCTCCCAGGATGCCTAAACAGTGTGTTGACCGTGAGTAGCAGACCAGAAAGTCAACGAAAAACAAGCAACAGGTAAGTACTCCTGATAAAAACGGTGCTCAATAACACCAACAGAGAACAATCCAGTCTTAATCAAACCAGCTTGATCTCTCACGGAATTCAATAAACACTAAATACCCAGAATGACGGGCAACCTGGATCACCGCACACTGGCTCCAGTAGACAGGCACGGGTCGAAAAATGCTTCCGTCCAAGCGTAGTACCACTAGTTGTAGGAAGCAAGAAGCCTCATCCGACATCGTCCCCAGTATCCTCGCCCTCCTCATCTGATGCACACCTCGTACAACGAGGAGCTGTCGCAACACCTAGATATCCAGAGCCCCGGACTCGTTTGCCAACCAGGTGGTGGCAAGCAAAACCCCACGCCGCTACAACTCTAGACGGAACGACTCGGCGAATAACAGAACCACTTGTCGACTTTTCTAATCTCCGACGCCGAAATCGCCAGGGTGTAAAAAGGCCACAGATCCACGCTTGGAACTGACATAAAAATCAAACCTTCTATGACCTATAACCCCATACGGTTATCACTAAAACGAACCTAGAATGTTGTGAAGGCTGCGCCAAGCACCCTAAATCACCGGACAGTGACACAAATCTTCGCACCGGCGCAAGTGACCCGGACACAGGTAGTGATCCTGGAGAAGAGAAAACTGTAGAACATTGCTGCCGACGAGCCTGGAAGCATTAAGAGTCATGTCCAGATGCGTGTTTTCAGTGCAACCCGGAAAACCATTCTCACCTACAAAACGCGATTCCCTCCTCCAATTTACGCTTCAAGGAGCCAATTGAACGGCTTTGTGACAGTCATTTATTAAATGCAACCTCAATGAGCTTGGAAACGCCGCTGAACATATAGTTCACTGAGAAATCGCGTTTAGACACGGAATAGCGGGTGGACTGCTAGCCCACTGCAAACATATGTGTGACCCCCAGCCGTCCAGATAGAGATCACGGATGCACTGAACGCTGGTCAGAAGTCGGCTAGGCGTACCTTCTGTACCAGGGGAACTGGGCACCGTAAAAAGGATCGCAGGAAAACCAAACACTGCCAGTTCTATGTAGAATCACAACAGAGATAACCAGCATGCATGATCATCAAGGTAGGTCAGAAAGTTTCACTGACAAGGCTAGCAAAAACCAACAATCTACTCGTCATGAGCCACATTTCGAAAGTCAATTACATCTGCACCATGAAGGGACCGGATGTCAGATACCAACAACTCTTCGGTAGAGAAACACCACATAGTTGGATCGCGATTTATTCAAATCCGGCAGTCGAGTGATCTTGATTCATGAGGTAGTCACTCATATTAGGGAATACGGTTCGTCCATCAGCTATCGACCCTCAGGACCCAACACGAGGACGCAGGCAATAGCCGTGGAACAAACTCTTCCGGGAAACGACCACGAACATCAGCGCAAATTAGTTCTCGCAACAGAGGAACTATTACACCTAAATGTCGAAGCCTCCTAAACCGGGCAAAAGACAAATCCGGGAACTACAAAGTGGAAGCCCCATCTTCTGAGCAAAAGGCGGACGCCGGTATACATGGTTTATTTGCTTAATTAGTCTTCATCCTCGTTGTCTGTATCTTCCGTTTCAAAATTGTAGAATCGAAGTTCGTATGAATCCTTAGATTTTGAAACCACGCGGAGGAAATCACGGAGCTTGTGGCGTTTGAGGTACTTTTTCGTTAGATACTTGAGGTACCTGAGACACTATGAAAAGGAGATAATGGTGCGTACCGCTTAGAAAATGGTATATTGGCCGTGACGGTGACAGAGTTGCTCTCGTGATCGATATGTACCTCCTTACCGAGGTTATTTAACTTGTTGTTAACCTTGATGCGTTCCTTCAGGTACTTCTCCTACAAGTCAACACATCAATGGAAGATGGGGAAGACTAGGGAAGGGGTCCCTAATCTAAGAGACAGCCTCTTCCCCAATGTTGACTACAAACTTACGAGGGACACCATGTCCAAGATATCTTCATCTATCACTTTCGGGGCACATCCGATTGTGAAGCGATGAACCTGCTTCTTCTTTCCCGAAGACTTTTGGGGCTTTTTCTTCTGAGCCTGCAAAGATAAGCGAAAGCAGAGAGACAAACCGTCGCAACAACCATGCTGCACAGACAACCGAACTGGCGCGTGGACTTCAATCAGTGCGGACAAACAACGACCCTTTTTCGACGCATTGTGGCTGCGTGGTTGAAGGACATGAGCCCATCCAACAACGGTGGTTGTGCTAGCAAACATATCCTCCAGTCCTAACATCATTATTTGTAGGTATCACTGCCTAGCTTCACTGAACGAGGCGCGCAGTTCAGAAGCACAATCACAACGGGGCAATCAGTATTCGCATAATGCGATTCAATTTTTGAACGCTACGGAACGACATCCAAGAATTTTGGTTCTAAATAATCTGGCCTGGGATATATCAGAGACTTTATGAGGCTGTGAAGACGGCACCCTCAGGTCCCCTCGTGGGATGGATGACGGTCCACCAATCCAACTGGTAGCCAAGGGGAATTTCGAAACGAGGGCCCACATCCAAATCTGTTTAGCCTAGTTCCCTAATATTCCGCTGCACAGGCTTCCTAGTTTCATCCTCAGTTTCTCTGCGTAGGTCATGATCTAATCGGCCAGAGCGAGCTTCTGATCCTCATTGTCTGGCATCCTATTCGTCACATACTCTTCGCTTGTCATTTTGTTCATTTTCTATTTATTTAATCCGTGTAGAAATCCAGCCTTATATAAATGAACATGTCCAATTTGGTGGGTGGTGTCCTTCTGTTCATCTTCTTCTGTTCTCTGAATTACTACCGTTGTCCTGGTTTATGTTATTCTTTTCCGGGCGCATTTACATTCTGAAAGCCCTTGGTTATTTCGGGGCTATTTCCTCCTGAGCGGGACACATTTTAGCGGCATATATATTTCTTAAACTCTTTGTTTTCGATTTAGCTTCGCTGTAACAAACTGGAGCCGCTGAGATTACCTCAAAAAGATCCTTTCTGCTGTATTCGGTGGGCGCTCCGATATTACCTTGGTCTCTCCAGTTCGTTTCTGTGCCTTTACCTTGTACCTAATTTGCCAGTTGACCGACTGCTTTCTTGTGCACATGCGGCGCATCCAGCTGCCGCTTGGCGTATTTTTTCGCTGCTTAGCAGCAGCTTGATGATGCGGGCGATTCGACGGTTACCAAGGGACCCGATTGGGGAAATTTTTCATTAGGTTTGTGCCCACTCATTTCACTCGTAGTGCGGTGTGTTATATTGAGACAGGTGAACTCTCTGGGGCTTTAATAATAATAATAATAATAATAATAATTCCCAACTTGTGGGCGGCATACCGTCTGCCATAATCATGCGTTTACAGTCAGAATAGGGCATGACTGGGGAATTCGCAAGTAGTGGGGATTGCGCGAAAAGAGGACAATATCATAAACAGTGGGAAGCTTTCCATCAAATAATAATAATACTTTTCTTTCGCAACCTTCACGGAACAATGGGCCTAAGGTCTGATTATTTCAAAGACCCAATCGGCTGATAAACTAAACCTGGAAAACCACTGCTGGCCATGAGTGACCTTGGGCGGTTGGGTAAATGGCCGGAGGCACAACCAGCAAAACTGGAGGGGGAGAGTGACTGGGGAATTCGCAAGTAGTGGGGATTGCGCGAAAAGAGGACAATATCATAAACAGTGGGAAGCTTTCCATCAAATAATAATAATACTTTTCTTTCGCAACCTTCACGGAACAATGGGCCTAAGGTCTGATTATTTCAAAGACCCAATCGGCTGATAAACTAAACCTGGAAAACCACTGCTGGCCATGAGTGACCTTGGGCTGTTGGGTAAATGGCCGGAGTCACAACCAGCAAAACTGGAGGTGGAGATGGAATAAGTCGAATTGGGAGAACATGGCAAGTTTGCTCTCAAAAAATATGGTGCAATATGAGAACAAGCAGACTTACTGGTTGCACTGTCGTAGGGAAGTCAGGTGCAGGGGTTAGGTTGGATGGGGACACAGAGGTGGTTTAATTCGAATGAGTAGACCAACAAGTTGGAATGGATGTCATGGAATGAATGTCATCGTCTGGTGTGGACCCGTATTATCAAGCGGTCGAACGAAAAAATTAAAATTATAGACTGTCTGATAAGGACGCTACACAAACGCATACGGAATTATTGGTTGTTTATAAACTAGTCCTGGACGAGGGTTACGCACCAAGTCACGCCGCGACCTAGACGCACACCCCAAATTTCTGTGAAACCGAGGAAGGAAAACTATAACAAAGTTTTAGCATTCAGTGGTACTTATTCGGGTGCCCTAGTTCTTCGCATGCGGCCGCAGTTTCACTGGAAGCTGTTTAGACGAGCTTGGAGTTCACTGCGGGTGCAGAATTCACGTTTTGACGGCTGCCGGTGGTCTTACCCATCGACTCTATGAAAGCGGTGGGAGGTTCTCTGGTTTCTTTGCGTGTTTTCTTACGTATTAGATTTGGAAATACACTCTAAACAACGTAGACAACAATCACGACATTACGTCCACGCAAACCCAAATTGGAATGGACATTCGCAACCTGGAAGAAAAATTCTTCTATGGTTGTGGCAAACGTCTCACTGCGGCAGGGCCTCAGATTGATTGTGGTAGTCGCGACGTTGTACATATGTTCGTGGACAGCCTCACGCACGAACACCTTGGATGAGCCGTTTAGGGTTGCCATTATAGTGAAGATGTTCTTGGGCCCATCGACGGTTCACTGTGGTCCACTGCTGCCATTCAAACGAGGCAGTAAGGCGCCCATATATATAGCCGCAGGCTATTGACACGCCCAAATTGAGTTCCCTGAAACTATAGGGTTTTCGAAGTTGCTATTTTAATGGAGAGTTAGTCTAATCAATTCGCACCTTCCTGTGACATGTTGCACGTAGCATTTTGTTTTAGTGAGCGAAATGTCAAGGTCATTGACCATCGCCGATTTGCATTTTTTGCCGGTTTACGCGACATAAAACACGAAATCGCACTTTAGCATATTTTGGCATTCTTTGGTGTTCTTGAAGAATAAGATAACATCTTAAGAGTATTTAATGCAAATGCCGCCCTATAGGATCAGTCGCAGGCGTTTGTTTGCTTCAGACACCTCAGATTTAACAAATGGGATATTTTTGTTCGTCGAACCTGCTCACAACACATTTTCCTCATGAATCTCATATTCCATTAAGTGCAATAAAGTTAGGTAACAGCAAAAACTTGCAGTGGCAGTGCGACGGACATCTGTAGATGATCCCCTTTCCCAGGTATGCATAACTAGCTTGTAGATAATACAGTGTTACTTGATAGCAGTGGGCGTCTTTCCTATTACAACTATGATGTTCTCTAGGTGGTTATCAAAATAAAGCGGTCACCACTATGACGACGGCCGTTGTTTCTCACCCCGACTACCTATTGTAGCTGCTGGATTCGTGTCTATGTGCGACGCTAATTACGGTTCCCCACATATGCGCGGCAGCCCAGTCCAATGAGCAACGACGGCCCCTTGTACTCGTATCTCTACTAGTTTTCACTCATCTCGAATACTTGTTGTAACTTCTAGGCCTGCGTTTATGTGCAACGTTGATAATGAGACTGCACCTGTGCACAGTAACAATCCGATGGTCAATGACGGTGTTTTATACCCTTAACTATACGCGATACCGCTTGTCTTCGCTAGCTACAGTAAACGTCAGTGCAATATATGTGCCGACCGGTAAAAATAAGGCCTCAGCTATGCGTGACAGCCACGTCTGACAGCCTGTTATACTCACAACTGTACTCGAAATCATCTAAACTGGCTATTGATCATACCTGTTGAGTCAGTGTCCTTGTGCATACATACCTAATCTAATGGCGAACGATGAACCTAATACTCAAAACTGCACGCAATATCGCCTACCTTGACTACTTATTGAAACTGCTAGGCCAGTGCCTATATGCGACGTTGTTTAGTAGGCCTCAGCCATGCGAAGTGTCCTGCTTCAACTGCCAACAATGGCCCGTCATACACACAAATGTGCGCTCGCTCGCTTATGTCTGCTACTTGTATCATCATAGAGAGCATGAAATCCGTGTCATACACCGACCTTCACTGTCGTACCTGCCTGCTACCTACAGTAATCACCAATCCAGTATCTATGCGGGCCGATAGAAACCAGGTTCCAACTATGCGTGACATCCTAACGACCAACGGCCGCCCGTCATACTCGTAGCTGCAGTTGATATCGCTTACCTTGGCTGCTTATCGTAATTGCAAGACCTGCGTCCAGGGCCAACGATGAGA
>NW_008751664.1:2553793-2571027 GCF_000715545.1 Opisthorchis viverrini
CGAGAAGGAGCGTGTACAACCGTCGGAGGAAGGTCATTTCACGCAGCTACTACCCGAAATGAAAAAAAGTTTTGTCTAATGGATGTGTGTGCCCTGAGCTTGAAGATTTTCTTACTATGTCCCCGCCGGGTGTTTGCTGGGTCAACGGTAAAAAACCTGTTTGGCAAGCTTTGTTCAAACAGGGCGTAGGTAAGAATTAGGTCCCCTCGGAGGCGGCGGTACTCCAGGGGAAAGAGATCAAGCGTCGCGAGACGCGTTTCGTAGTCCACGGACTTGAGGCCGGCAACCATTCTCGTGGCGGCCCGCTGGACACGCTCAATGAGGGTAACGTCTTTCGTACGTCCTGAGTAGACAACTTGGTTGGCGTACTCCAGGAGCGGTCTGACGTAGGCCCCATAGAGTATTTGGAAGTCCATGCGAGTAATACGGGAGAAGGTGCGTCGGATCATCCGTAAAATGGCGAATGCCTTTTGGGCCGATTTCTCATGGTGTAGTAAGAAGTACAAGTTTGAGGAGACCCAGATTCCCAAATCTTTTTTGGTTGTTGGTCACATTCCCTAAATGTACCAACACACGTTGTGCATGAATGGCCCACTTTCGAGTGATGTGGAGCCAGGGGGCAGTCAAACGAGAGACAAAACTGGGAACTGTTCTCCTCAGGATTTGTAAATAGTGCAAAAATCTACAGTTATCTATTCCGCTGCATTATCAAAGCGAGCCATGCGGTGGAATATGTGCCGACTGCGGTTGAAAATTGTCTGCAAAAGTTACACCAAAACAACAAAACGTACGTGCTTCCGGATGGCTTGCCTTGCGTGAAAATTGCGCAGCATTATCTCGCAGCCGAATACAGCTTTGGCAGCCCGCATCTGCGAAGTCATCTTGTCCATGACGAAAGTTTTGACTTCATAGTTTCCACTCATCATATCCTTGAATAAGCTGACAGCTTGCGCAATGGCGCAAAATGCTCGCTTTCGACAAAGGCATACATTACGGGTCGACCGACGCCCATGCCATCCGTCACGAGGAATGTATGAGGCCTGTAACTTAACAGCGAAAGTCAGGGGCTCGAAATTTATTTACCCAAGGCGGTTAGTGCCGTGTGTTGCATCAACGTTTACAACATCCGGGAAACGTCTAAAGTGTGCTGTCTGCTGCGTTCAAGAAAAGCTCAGGTGACTATATCTGCCACCCTCCGATTTCACCAAAATTAAATGAGAAAAAACTTTGACGATCTAAATTCTCTACGAAATCATCCTGCGCATTTACGTGCTCAGCCATAGCAGCCATTGTAGCGTGGGACATCAAAGTGTCAGCCGTATTGGACGTTCGAGAGGATGTAGCGACGGCACACGTCAGCTCTGAAATGTGCAGATATACGGACTGGTATAAATGAATCCACACAGTATACACAGCACACATGCGCACAGGTCGGGTGGTACAGGGAAGAATACCGGAGCGTAGCAACAATGCACATGTATTAACCCGAACCGAAACCGGAAGACCGGGGTGTACAAAAAGGTGGTCGGTCAAGGTCAGTCAGGGTGGGGTTGTACAAGCGGCTATTCTTTTTTGTCCGGGGTTCGCGGTGGCTGGACCATGGAAAATGTAATGGGGAAAGAGAGAAAGAGGCACGTATAAAGTCCTGTGAGGGGCGTGCGAGCCGATACATTCGAGTTTCAAATTCGTTTTCGAGTTTCAAATGCGTTACACAATTAAAATATGAATATCGTGGGCCTTGAATATCGTGGAGATTGAGTAGGTTCAAACAACTTTTAAAAAAACGGCGGCCGTTTGGGAAGATCTCATACGCCCGAAAAATTACCATCAAATGTTATAACTTTATGTTAAAGTTTTCCTCCTTTGAACCACGGTTCCAGAGAAATTTTGGGTGTGCGTCTAGCCGTCGGCACATATATATTGGGGACTCAAAATAGGGAAAAGTGTCCAAGCGGCTTTCCAGAACGCACTTTGATGTGAGTTAGAATATCGCCGAAAATAGCTGCCGGTCAATCGTTGCTACACTTCCTGACTCCTTCAATGATACGACACTGCCCGGTTTAAAAAACGCCCTTTAGGTGCATACAATAGGTATGCGGTCGATGAGAACTTGTGCGGATATATGTGAGCATAAATGACGTTTATTGGCTAGGTTGTGTGCAACTAAGGTAGCTTGAAGCTTGCAGAGATATCTGCCGGTGTTGCTTGCTTGTACGATGATTCGACCTCAGAATGGAGCTGTTACAGCCTAAAGAAAAGCGTGGGGCTTTGCAAAACCAGTTGCCTCTGAGGCGTCACATCACGTGTATTTTATGAGACTTTTAGCATTTTTCCCCTTCTACCAATGGATGGTCCGGTTCATAGGGTGATTGCTCGGGATATATGCCACAACCAGGGAAAGCTCACACCGGAATTAGCTTCCCCTTCCTTTGTTACAGAAGGCGGATCATGAGGTTGGTCATGCAGAATTAGTATGTTTTGGGGAGATGGCATGCACTTGAAGTGAGTGCTCTCAAAATGCAGAAAAGACTGGCATGTTACGGGACTACATGTGGAGCTCCGAAAGCTTCCATATACAAAGCATTGTCCATCGAGAGCACACTTTCTCCATCCCCGCTTAATTTCGTGATCGACGGGATAATGAGATAAACGCTGAAATGGCTTCTGAACCCAGTTTTAAAGTATCTTCTGGCAAAATCTGGTTGATCTGAAGTATGCAGACGTCGTTCTCATCCTCGAATGAACTGATCGAAGTCATTCTGTCCATTGATGTGCTCTTTGAGCCCACAGAGTGTCTCGCTATCATAACGATGTTCATTCCCAACAGGTGGGTGGTGTACCGCCAGGCATGATCGTAAGGTTAGTCGAGATAAAGCGTGGGTTTTTGTGGCTGAAGGTAATGGAACAGGTCGACGATAAGGTAATAGAAGGGTTAGGAGAAGGAAGGGTGTAGTTGCGGGTGTGCTATCAAACCGGATATAGCGGTGCCATGCCATCATTGCGTAAAAATAGTTCGGTTTCTGGACAGCATCGTAACGGGTATCATTTTTGAGATGGTTTGTCTTGAATGTGTAGTTCTGTGAGGAGATGGATATTTTTGGTTGACCGAGGAAATTCTCAGAGGTACAACGAAGCTTATATATATAAGACCTTAGGCATAGTTCTGATCAGGTTAGAGAGGTAGTGTGGTAGAGCGTTTTATATACATTCAAAAATGTATTAGTTTTTGTTGCATTGTGACAGATGAGGTCAATGCACGAACCCGCAATTTTCGGATCGCGCTTGTTAAGTTCAACCACCTATGGCGTCAAGGTGGTGTATCGGTGAATATCAAGTAACTTGTGTATCAGTCTCTAGCACGGGCTGTTCTGTTGTGTGGCAGTGAGACCTAGCCTGTTTGAGAGGCGGAAACAGGGCGTTTTTAGGTATTCGACAATGGCTGTCTTAAAACCATAGCTCGTGTGAGTCGGTGTCCTCAAGTCCGTAAGGCGACAGCTATGTAGCGATATTTCGGTTGTGCACCGAGGATTTCCATTGAAGAATGCAGCCCTGCAGTCTCCAGCTAGATCGTCATCAGTATCTGAGACAGTTGGGGCCCACCAGGTCTGGCTATCTTACTAGCTCATTTATTCATATGTAGGCGACATGATTTCGTAAGTAAGGATGCGTTGCAATACTTCGACATAAACGATGGGTTGGATGAAGCCCGTAAGGGTGCTTCTCGTTGGTCAGATTGCTACTGTGGTTGAGTAGGTGATGGTTACGGGTTCCGATGAGGAAGGCCGAGCTGTCGATTTTATTAAGCTACATTTTATCGGCATCTGAGAGCAGATATCGAGTTAGGTTGGGGCTTAGTCGTGATTAATTATGTATGTTGCCCTGTCAAGTGAAAAACAGAACTTGATTGATCACACGTTATGTTTGTACCGATGCAACGAATAAATAGAAACATGATTTGTTAAAGGTGGTTGTGTATTTTTGCAGGCATGGGGTGTTGGCAAGTATATGACGTATGGCCATGAAGGACCGCCGTTGGTGGTTGAATTAAGCTATTATGTATAGTTGGGACATTATAGTCAGCTACGAGCATGTGCACTGGCCCGGCAGTTAGTATTAGTAGCCCCAGCAGGTGAGATAGAGTATATTTATGAGTATGACGGGCCCTCGTTGACCATTGGACTTGGCTACTGGGCATAGTTTAAGCCTCATAATCAGCGTTGCACATAGACACAGGTCCTGCCATTAAGATACGTAGCCAAGGAAGGGGATGTTGACTACAGTTACGAGTACGACGGGCCGTCGTCGGCCGTTAGATTAAGATATCATACATAGCTGGAGCCTCGTTCTTATCGGCCCGCATACTGCCTGGTGTTTACTATAGATAGCAAACATAGGCGAGAGCGCGCACAGTCACGGGTATGACGAGCTATCATTGGCAGTTAAATTAGGACACTGCGCATAGTTGAGACCTAATAATCATCGTCGCATAAAAGCACTGAACTGGCAATTTCAAAAAGTAGTCAAGGTAGGCGATACCGGACTGTGTATTATCAGTATTTACCTTGATATTTGCAAGACATTCGACCAAATTCTCCACAGTGCACTCCTTAACAAATTATGAGCTACAGGGATTGGTGGCCCACTACTGCGATGGTTCGCTTCTCACCTCACTGGGAAAACCAGGCCACCAAAATCGGGGATCTCTCCTCCTCAACCCTCCTCATTACCAGTGGGGTTATTCAGGCTAGTGTGCTTGGCCCTCACTGTTCTTACTATACGTTAATAACCTCACTGACTCGATCACCCACGAATCCCGTTTTCTGTTTGCTGATGAAATCAATAAAGCTTACACGTTTAAGACCAGTGATTCTGTTCCATCCCTTGCCAACATTCAATCTGACCTGAATTCTTCATCACTCTGGTCTTCCAACTCCTGTCTTTCTTTCGCTGTTCCAAAATTCCAAGCCCTGTCACATCGATTTCAAATTCCTCCTGGGACGCTTACTCTCTAGTCCTACTCCACCCAAAGTGAGAGACCTGGGCCTTAGGTATTTGCAGTGGCTGCTTCGGTGTGTCCGAGTCAGTGCGTGTGCGTGCCCGTTCGTCGTCCCGCCATCGATCTGACTGTGACTTGAGTGGCTGATTGGATGCATGTCCGGTTGGTTGGCTCGCGTGAGCGCTGTGGGTTGACTGGATATGTGACTACGTTGTTGTGCTTACCTGTCACGAAAGCGGACCAGTTCGGCCACGTGCACTCAATACACCGGTGTCCATACTTACGTGTTCTTCTGACTTACTGTGAACTACAATAGTATCCCTGTACATTTAGCTTCAACGAACATGCAAGCTACAGAGTGGCTAAAGCTCGCAAGGTCTGCGCTTACATTCGCTGTTCCTTCCATAATAAATCCTGTTTAACTGCAATTTTTAAACAATTTGTAAGACCCATTCTTGAATCCAGCCCTGAATTCGCCTCACAATATTCACAGACATGCCGGACTTGTGTGGAAAGTGTGCAGCGCTCGTTCACTGAGTCCCTGTTTCCGGTGTCATCCACACTACTGTATCGTCCTCGCTGCTTGGGCTGGATCCATTATGGCTAAGGCGCATCAGCTTAAATCTAGGCCTTCTGCATCGCCTACTCTACCGGCGGGTTTACACGGATGGCTGCCGCTCTGAATTTTCCTCCTGTACTCCCTATAATATCCGTGACGCTGGATGTTTACTCTCACTGTCGACATGTCGAACTGTCTTTAGACAAAACGTTTTTCTTTGCCTTTATTTTAAACCGTGAAACACGCTCCCCTCCCACATCCGTACTATCTCATCTCACGTAGGCTTTCGAAAGGTCACCGATTCTTACCTTTCTATTGAGGGAGCTGAGAGACTTTTCGCGACTCGGCTTACACTAGACACTTTTTTGAAATAATCCCTAAGCCCTCCCAATATGCGCACTCACCCTGACTGTCCTGCTACTAGGTCTCAGCACTTACACTCACCAGCCTGAAACCCTTAGCATTAGTCCGCAGGTGCAACAGCCACCCTCTCAAGTGTTCTCATCTATAACCCGTCACTATCTATTTCTCATGCCCGTATCCACTGACCTGGTTGCATTTCCTTCCTCCGGCCTTAAGCTTTTGTACCTAGCCAAATTATTCCTAGTTCTTCAAGCCTTTTCCCATCCCTGAGTAACTGTCAGCTCTATTTAATGTCTGGTGCTTTGCTTTGACTTGGTTTAACTAACCTCAGCCAAACCGAAGCATAAGTTCCTCGCTCATCTGAACTATTCTGTATCCCCTTAAAACGCGCAGCGCACACATATCAAATGGCGGGTCTGCAGATGCGCTATGAATGAAATACTCGTTTGGCCGCACAGCCCAGTCATTCACATATACACATTACACTTGACAGAGTGGTTCACACCAATGCTTCGTCTTCGTTTAGCCATAGCACAGGGCTCTGAACATCTCCATTCTACTCCTATTGCCTAAAAGGTAGATGATGTTCCATTTGCTTCCGCGACTTGCTTCTTCCAGTGGCTGTTTGCTGTTCGCTTGTTCGAAATGACAGCTGTTTTACTGGCCTGGTTCAGGGCTCTGACATCTCCATTCTACTCCTATTGCCTAAAAGGTAGATGATGTTCCATTTGCTTCCGCGACTTGCTTCTTCCAGTGGCTGTTTGCTGTTCGCTTGTTCGAAATGACAGCTGTTTTACTGGCCTGGCTTTCCCCCAACCGGATAAAATATCTGGTAGCTGAAGTTATTTATTATTGCACAAGCCGCAATTATGATTGCTTGGATGGTTTTCCACCTTGCAGATCTGGTAACATGCACGAGGGATGAAAACCTCGTGTGGTGGACGGGTACGCCCTGCAGGGAGGGTCGCCCTGTTACGTTGCACCGTGGAAAGCTCGTTTACTCGCCACCCCTCCAGTAGCATGGTGTATTGCCCATCGCCAGTGGTTCTGAGCCTGGCCTATAATTTAGGAAAACCAAAAAAGCAATGTTGCTGTTTGTCTTTAGCTGGATTGGCCTCGTTTCGACTGTCACATGTCCAACAACACCAAGAAATACAAGCGGACGACAGCTGTCCTTCCGTTTGTTCTAAAAAAAATGAATAAAATAAATAAAAAATATTTAAAAAACATTCGTGCATGGGGTAGCCTGAGAGTACCGTGTGGGGCCCATGGCCCATGTCGACGTGCAAGGTGTTGCCATTTTCGTCTTAGTGGGATCACACCACTCCTAGTCCACTTCATCATCCAAACATAGCACACACTTTCTTCCCTCTCATCATCTAGAGCGATCACATGCACAAAATGCTAACAACTTATGATCTCCTGATTACAAGCAGTCAAAGTTGGCACTTATTGGCTGATTTTGCCATGCACCTTTCGTTTTCTGGAGTTGACAACACTAACTCGGCGGCTGGTGATCTTTAATCTTACTTTCCTATTAGGCTGACGTAGTAGACCTCAGTCAAGCTACGATTCTTATAAATTATTTGGGAAGCTATTGCCTGTCTGTTTTTTGTCTGCTGTCACTGCTCACGTTAACTCCTCTTCCTGCACAACCAGAACCCGAAGTCATGCCTCTTTGGTAAGCAAAACATACCGTCCATTCTCAACTAGTCCAACAACTAGCCTGCCTGCTAGCTACCCCAACGACAAGGCTTTCACCTTCCCAAAACTAGGCACCTACTCCGGCCCAGCTAGTACCTAGCTTCTAGATCAGCAAACGTATTCCCTTTCTTGGGTTCATTTAGTTTGCTGTCATCCCCTTTTAGATTTTTCCGATTGACGCCGTTGTACCTTATGCCTCCTAACCACCGCCACGCGCAACTGCTTTCATTCCATTTCTTCCTCACCGCCCCTCTTCCCAGGCTTCAAACCTCGACTGCAGTTGCCCGAATGCCTTTTAGAACTTATGTTCAAACTGGCTGGTGTCCTATCTACACTCACACGGTCCTCCAACAAAATGGAAATTATCCGTGAGCCTACATCTGCATGATTCGGTGTCAATCTCCGTCTCACCCAGAACCAGCTGCCACGGAACTGCGTATCCCTTCTCCTACCGCGGCAACCTTGACGACCGTTACGGGGCTGTCCATAACCCAAAGCATGTCAGTGCGATGATGGCATGGCACTGTCATACCCAGTGAGATGACACTCCCACAGCTAGTTTCTCCAGAATCTCGACCACAACCTCTCGCCCACTCAAGCCTGTAGTCGCAACTTCGAGCAGTTTTCATCCGGCCCCGTCTCTGGGATGAGCTCTTCTGTACCGAATGAATTTTCGCTGATTTGGCTAGCCTGGTTTTTCTGCTGCAATTTCGGCTTGCCTTCTCCACAAGTTCAAATCCTTATACGGTACGGGCCGTCCTATGCAGTAGCAAATTGCCCCCATCCAACCTATTCCCTGCACTTGACTTCCCTGCAACAGTGCAACCAGTGAGTCTGCTTACTTTCAGGCCGAACCATATTTTTTGAGACAAAACTCGCCATGTGCTCCCGATCTGAATTATTCCGTGTCCATCTTCACTTTTACTCGTTGGGACTCCGGCCAATTATCTAACTGCCCGAGGTCACTCATAGCCAGCAATGGTTTTTAGTTTTATTTCATGCCACCTGGCTGTCTTTGTACTAGTCGGACCTCACGCCCGTTGTTCCCAACAAGTTTGGAAAGAAACCTACTATTACTATTTGATCAGGTATTTCCCACTGTTTATGACATTGTCATCTTTTTGTGCAACGCCCCACAATCCCCCCAGTCATGCTCCATTCTAACTGCAAAACTGCGATCATGCGAGACGGTATTCCACCCACAAGTTGTGAATAAACATTGTTATTATTATGTCTCGTACAGTTGTGAGCATGAGCCCCGTTGTTCGCCATTGGATTAGGTGTGTGTGCATAGTTTGGGTCTCGTATTCATCGATTCGCAGAAATACTGGCCCGGTGTTTTCTATAAGTAGCAAAGATAAGCGGCAACGCGTGCAGTTACGGGTACGACAGATTATGTTGGATTAAGTTTCCGGGTAATCAGCGCCGCATATGGACAAGGAACTAGCAGATACGATAAGTAGCCAGATAAGGTGACACTGAGTACAGCAATTAGCATGACAGCCCATCAGATTATGCTATTACGCCTAGTTGGGGCTTTATTTTTACCAACCCGGATGGATACTGGCCTGGTGTTTACTATAGGTAGCAAAGGTAAGCAGCATCGCGTATGGTTATGAGTATGAAAGACCGTCTTTGGCCATTGGATTATGTTACCATGCGTAGGTGAGCTCCCATATTCAGCGTCGCGCGTGGACGCGGGCCTAGCAGTATTTGGGATGAGTGACAACGCATAAAGTTATGAGTATAATGGGCGGTCTTTGGTCATTGGGTTAGGCTACCGTGCACAGGTGAGGCCCCATAACGAGCGTCGAACACAGATAAGGACTCGGCAGTTACGGTAAGTAGTCGAGGTGAGTTACAACGGCTACCGTTATCGTGGCGACAGCTTTATGGCGGTAACCACCTATAGAGCGTCACATTAATAACAGGAATGATACCTGGAGCTACTACGTGACACCGTCTTATCTACAGCGTAGTTATGCATGTCTGAGAAAGGGGCTCATCAACAGAGATAGCCCTCGAGTTTCCACCGCACAGATCATGCTGTTGTGTAACAATGTTGTACTTAATGGAAGTTGAGATCCACGGGAAAATGTATTGCGACTAGGTTCGCCGAATAAAACATATTTTGCGAATATAATCGCATTTGTTAAAGCTAAGGAGTGTAAAGCAAACAAACGCCAACAGCCGGTCTCCCAGGGTGAAAGTTGCATTGGATATTCTCCAGGTGTTTTTATTCTTAAAGAACACCAAAGAACTCCGAAATGTGCTAAAGTGCGATTTCGTGTTTTATGTCGCTTAAACCGGTAAGAAAATGCAAATCGGTGATGGTCCGTGACCTTGATATTTCTTTTACCTAAACAAAATGCTACGTGCAAGGTCGCCGGAAGGCGCAAGCGGATAAAGCTAACTCCCCGTTGAGGTCAGAGCTTTCGAAAACCCTATAGTTTCGACAAACATAATTTCGATGTGCATCTAGTCAGCGGTCCAAGTCACAGTTAGATGCAGTTATGTTTTAAAAATTCTGATGCCAGAGCGGCACTTTGGGCGCCCAGTATTCGCACAATGGAATTGAATTTTCGAAAGCACCGATGTGTCTCTTTGGACAAAGGGAGACAGGCAATTGAGTTCAGAGAACGAGTTTAGTCTTGTGAGCCCCGTCTGAGCATCATGAGGTCTCAACGATACTGTGAAAGTATTGCACTACACTTTTCCGCCAGAGGTACGATTGCCGTAGTGGGCAATGCAATTCGGTGGGCGGCAAAAATATGAATATAGATCATAATGGTTTCTAGTTTGAGCACACACTCGACAAAATTAAATAATTTGCTGTAAAAAGTTTTACTTCATTTGCAAAGGTTTTGCAGCTAAGTGCATTGTGCGGCTAATGGCTCCAGCACTTTGTCGTCAGGAACGGAAAAAGAACAATAAGCGCTATTCTGCCTCCTATCTGCAAATATTTCTTATTTTGTAGTAAAACCTTCAGGACGCGCCCCGACATGAAGAAAGCACATGTGCAGAGAATGACGCACTCACGGAGATCATCATCGGTACCACACGTTCCGGATAGCAATTTCGTTGGCGGAGCTCACCAAACACGGCTTAGCAACATAAGATTACTGAGTTGGGGCTGCAATTGTTCACGACTGGAGCACCGCCATTGGTTGTACAGAACGAGCAAGTGAATGACCATATTTGGCCATTTATCCATGCTATATATTTAAGCAGAAGCTCTGTATGTTTTTTCTGACAATACGGCTGTGTCTAGGGTTCGCTGTCTTCGACTCGCGTGGTATGGTGAGCTCAGAGCAGGTGTAACCAATAGACAGCAACGAGCGATACAACAAGATCACAATTTCACGTCGTTCGTTGATTCGTGCACCCGCAACGACAGAGGGACGTGAGGAAAATGAACTACAGTGCATGCGTGCATGAGGACGTGACGGCGTCTGGGCAGATTACGGAGTCACCATACGAACGAAAGCTGCTCGCTGCACTCGTTAGACCTTCTGAGGAGGCCCCAAGCCGTTACATATGGGTTGATCACATGGCGTTTGTGCGTCAGGCAGCCAAAAACTAGCAGTGTTAGTATATCTCCGGAAAACAGACAGTAGGTGGAACGCAAGTTGCCCAGTCCGGTTTTGTTCTTTTGTGGATTATTTATCGGTTGCCCCCTACAGTTTTGTTCACAGCCTTCAGTGTGCTACATTTTTGTACAAGCCTCTGCCTGCAAACCGACGGTTAGCCGGGGAGTTAGGCACCCAAAGATAATTTTTGAGAAGGTAAATAGTGATTTGTATCCGGGTAATCTGGCTCCCTTTCGGACCAAGCGAGCATGGACGTGTGCCAATATTGAAACCTGGGGAGGTCACTTCTGCCATGTATGCTTTGTTAGTATACAAACACTTGTTTTATTCATTTTATTATGATCGCATAGTAGCATATATATTCCACCAAGACTTGAAGATACTGCGCTGTACGGGTCCGTGGCTCCTTTGCTTTATCTTGAGACACCAAAGATCTGAGTGTACATGTGCTCTGTCTTTATGACCCACAAAATGCCTGTAAGTGGTGGGTGCGTACGCAACGTGACGTTACAAACTAGTACATGTGAGTTTTACTTCGCCATTAAGAATCTCATACACCGTAACACATCAAGCCTCGCAGGTGCCATCGGCACATTACAAGCCTATGGTTAAACGCATCAACTTTTTCTGTCCCACAGATATAACCACTGTGTGCCCGGTTGTTTTCCGTATCCAAATGTAAAACGAAGCCCACATAAGGTCTCAGGTTTGTTTCTTGTGGAGTAAACCATAAAACTTTAAGCCAAAACAGCGCCGGTTTACATTTTCTCACCAGACTAGAGCAAATTGAAGGCCAAGAGTTTGAGAAATGCTACCCGCGTAACGGGGAAAATTACTAGGGAACCATGCGACTAGGCTGTAGTCAAGTCGAAGATTCACCTCACATCAAATGAAAGGTAAATTTCATTACGGAACCTGTGGAACTGCCTGGGAGTGTTCTTTTATAGTTGTGTACCAGCCATTGGATATCCAAGGAAGTTCACAAAGACGCGTGAGGGTGTTGAGTCATTAAAAACTATGTACATATGAGACGTTTTCTATCTTGTCCAATAGCACGTTGGTGCCTAGTCGGTGTTTGCCAATGACCGACTTCGCACGGATGGCTTAACCCTTTCATTTGGTGGCGGGACCAGGATACAGATCCCGTAGCCACAGCCTTTTGACGGCGGTGATATGGGAACTTTTCTGGAGGACTTTGAGGATACTTCAGAGGCGGCCCGACCGTGGTAAGTTAGCAGGACTAAAAATCCCTCTCAGATGCCGCGCGAAACGGCTCTTCGTGCTGTCAGAAACGACCATCGGAAGACGGACTGAGACGACCTAAAAGAAGCTCTCTCAGCGAAGTTCGACAAGCCGGCAAACCACCAAGGGCCTATGAAGCGGTTCAAGGCGGCCGGGATGGGACCGAGTTGCGACCCGACCGTGTTTTTTGCAAGTCCACTGTAGTGGCTGGATCGTGTCCCGCCAAGACTGGTCTCCCAGAAGTTGTTGTCTGATCAGCTCGCCGGAGGTGTGCATCCGGCTCTTGGTGGTCAGTTGCGGCTGTCCAGAGCAACTGGCAAGTTAGGCGTGGAGTGGAAAGTCCGTCTTGCGCGGCAATTGGTCGAGGTGCCAATGGCTACGTTGCAGCCGCAGGAGATAATGGAGGACCTGTGAACCAAAGTGGACCGGATAAACGGACAGCTTGCTGCCACGAGGACAGTCGCGGAAGCATACCTGAAGGAGCTGATGCCACAACCGAGACATGTCTAGCCGCCGGAAAAATCAATATCGCCGTACACGACCACTTGCAAATAATAAGGCTCCGGATCACTCTTCACATTCGGGGTGGTTGCGATTAGTGCTATGGTATAGGCTTTGACAGGCTGTTACCGAGATGGACTTGAGGAAGTGGCTGCACCTAACTGATACAAAAGTGGGATCGTCACTGAGACGGAGATGGCGGAGATGATGCGTGCGAGCCGTGAGGGAAGTGGGTGGATACCAACTGAAAACCGACGGATTTTTGATGCACGCAAGGCGTCTAGATAACCGGTCAGCGCGACACGAGTTCCCAAGCAGCCCAATAATAGAGCAGACGATTTTGAGACCGGATTTTTTCAAAGGCGTAGGATTCGTCGTTGACTTAAAGCGAAGTGTGACGAGGTATAGCTCACTCAAAAGAATGTTTTTAACCGTACAGGCTCCGTCCATTTCCACACCATCTACGGAGGAAGGTCCAACAGACATTTTGAAAAATAGCATAATCAAGGAAAATAACAGTGCAAACGTTTTCTCGGTTGTGCTTATGAAGAATACAAACGGAAAATAACGATTTTGCGTGATTTTAGCGTTTGAATCAACTGACAGTAAACGTGGACGTAGATATCCATTTGGGTGCGTGGATTTTTGATCCCCTCCAGAAATCCCGATATTTCACGGCAATCAAACTGCATCCTGGATACCGGCAAACAGCTAGTCAATGAGGACCGGGAGCAGACGACGTTAGTTGTTACGTCTATCCCAAACCGCTTCAGACGAATGTCGTTTTGTTTGTCGGGGGCGCCACTCAAATCCGGGCGTCTGATGCTCTGTTTGAAGATGGGACTACAACATGCTGTCCCGAATGAAGGCGATGTCACAGTGTATATCAATCTACTTGATGGTCGTATTGAAGCGTATACAAAAAGCTGGCCCGCGGATTAATAAAGCCCAGAAACAGCTCGTTCAAAGTTTGCTAACACTGCTTAGGCTAATGAGAGTCACGGAGAGATTAACCCACTTCCAGAAAAACTGCCAAAGATCCAGAGCTATACACTATCCAACTTGAGGCGGTCTTTACGACGGTTTCTCGTACGACCAGCATACTATTGCTGGTTTGTCAGAAATTGCAACGCAGTTACTGCTCCACCGAAGGATTTGTTGCATCGAAATCGGAATCAGACAAGAGAAGCTCACAAGACCTTTGAACGTATCAGATAGCTGGATTATCAGCGAACCCTCAAATTGTTTAGAGTAAGTGAGCTGTTTACTGTTGCAACGGGGGGTCGTAATGGTGGTATCGGTGCAGTCGTAAAACAGACGAGTGGTGTCACTGAATACGGCAGTGTGGTCCTTATTTGGGCTGAGAAGAAGTACTCAGTTATTGGGAAAGTCTTTTTAGCGATTGCTTGGGCTATAGATAGGTGGAGGGTATTCTTGCTGGGACAAACATTTAACGTCAACGACCGTGCGAAAACCGCATGAGTGGATCGGAATCATCAGAAGTCCTCACGAAAAGCTCGCACGCTAGGCAGTCCGATTACAAGAGTGCTTCAGGATCCGGCACGTTCCAGGGAAGTAGAACCACCTGGCCGATCGGCCGTCAAGACGATAGGGTGGAAATGAGGCCACAAAGATCATGATCAGCGCAACTAGCGTCGTCAGTAGACTGGATTCTAGAGGGCTGGAACAAGTTCAGCGGCAAAATCTCATTTTGAAAAAGGTCACAATGTCATAGCCTGACGGGGTGTGTGTATGGCACTGGAAAGGAGGCATGGAATTGGAGACCGGGGTCATTTCTAAGCTAGGCTAAGTCTGATTGCATCTGGCGTAATATCCTGGAACGCCGCCAATTCTGGTGTTGAGCTGCCCGCGATACCTCGTTTACTGAGGCGGAAGCTGATGCCATGAGGTGACACACAAGGCATACGCCTCACTTAGGAGGTAGGCTCATTGGTCCTGGGTGAGAATTTAGGTAATCGAGCGTGGTGGCAAGGAAGTGGTGAAAACTAAGGAAAGGGGATACGATACGGGCCACTTACACCATGGAACCCATCCCTGTACCAGAAATGAAGCAGTGATGATCCGTTAACATCTTGGGCCATTTCCGATGTCAGCTAGTGGAACTCAGTACATCGTAATAATGATAGAACACCTGTCCTGATGGTTCAAGTTGGCAGCCGCAATAAATCAACGGGTGATGATGATCAGTGAAATAGTAATGCACCACATTGTGGTCAACCATGAGGTTCCAAAAGTGGTCTTAACAGATCAGGGACCTTGATTAGAGATTGAAGATTTGATGAGGCGCTCGCAGAATCTGGGCAGGAGGCGGCTAAAGATAGTGCCATACCATAAAACGCTTTTATCGAACGATTAAGGAGTGGCGGGCGGCTAGAAAGGGTGACTGGGAAGTGAACTTGCTGATGGTGCTGTTAAGACATTGTGCACCGGTACAGCGAACAACAGGCAAGTCATCGTTCACGCTGATGTACGGTCGACGTCCTGGATTTCCAGATGAACAAACATATGACTGAACAATTTATGACCGCCAAACTCGCTCTTGAAAGGCACGAGGAACCTAAGGCAGTAGCAAATTCTTTTCGACGTAAGACGCTGTGCCGCCTCTCGAATTTATCTGCAATTAGAGATCTTGTGGTCGCTGACGAAAAGCCTCTTTCTGACCCCACTGACACTGCAGAATCTCTAAACTCTTACTCCGCCAGTTGCTACGTTCCATCCGCATCGACCCAATCTATACGTTGCTCCCCACCTGGTCATTAGGTGACCACATCTGTTATGAGAACAGCACCAGCCTCTGCACACTCTCAGTTATTTTGTCTGATATAAATTCGTCTCTCGTCCACCTTAGAGACTCCAATTTCTCAGGCCCTGATGGTATTGTAGCGGACAAGGACCTAAGTATGCGTCTGATATAAATCGTCTCTCGTCCACCTTAGAGACTCCAATTTCTCAGGCCCTGATGGTATTGTAGCGGACAGGGACCTAAGTATGCGTGTTCAATAAAATATACAATCAAAATATCAGATTAGAAATAACAAATGGCAATAAGAAATGGACAAGTGAATGGAACAGACTCACTAAATTGGGGGTCCAATAATCCCACTACACGAAATGTTGTGCAGTAATCGTATTCGGCGGCGAAGAATATATCCAGAGTAAAAAGGATATTCTCCACTGATAGTTCAAGTGTTAGAAGTAAATTCCACGGTAGGAATTTATCACAGCTGAAAATTGCCACAAGGAGTTATTGTGACGTTCAACAGTTCACACACAAACACAATGATCCAATCTCACAACTTCGGCAAACAACAATCAGTTCAATCGGATGCAATTTCACTGACTCAGCAAAAAGCAGAGGAGTCGCGCCAAGAGATTGTGTATTTCCATTTTCGATTTTAATGTAATTATTGGTACAATAAAACAAAATGTCATGATACGTGTACAGTGTTTACAAATTGCAATTCACGTTTATATGAAGAGAGTAGAAAATGGGGAAAATGTAACATTGATTTGCAAAACACCACAGTACTCCCCCTAGAGCGTTAGGAATGATAAGGGAATGACGCTCGATAGCGGTAAAAATGTTTTATAGGTTGTAGTCTGCAAAACGAATGGGGGTCTTGCTTGTACGTCCAGTACGGGTGTGCTTCAGAATAGGCAACGGGTGTTCGTCGGCAGGCTGGGATACTGGGTCGGGTTGTTTTGGGATCGCTGTACAGGACGGTTGGGGTCGTGTATGACTGTCGACTTGAGCAGGTGAATCGGGGTTCGAATCATCCACATATGCGACTTTCAATCTGTCGATACTCACGGAATCTGGTTTGCCGTTCCTCTTAGTCGTAAAGTATTTGTCCTTCCGCGAAATGACTTTGAACGGACCATCGTAAGGATACTGTAATGGTCGTTTGACGCGGTCAACGCTGACAAAAACATGTGTGCATGGAGATACCCGGGATTCACTTGCGTGAGTCGACTTGACTTGCGAGTATCAGCTATACGTATGGTTCGCATATGACCCTGCAGTCGTGAAACATACGTTGATGGTGAGAAATCATCAATCGACATCGAGGCAGCAACCATGTCTCCAGGACAACGCAACGTTTGTCCGTAGACTAGTTCAGTTGGAGTGTATCCGATATCCTCTTTTACGGTGTTTCGTATTCCGAGAAGTATTACTGGAATTGCTTCAGACCAAACCTGGGATGATGACTTGGCCATTATCGCGGCTTTGAGTTGTCGATGGAGGCGTTCGACTAAA
>NW_008751664.1:2573207-2640406 GCF_000715545.1 Opisthorchis viverrini
GACAAGGACCTAAGTATGCGTGTTCAATAAAATATACAATCAAAATATCAGATTAGAAATAACAAATGGCAATAAGAAATGGACAAGTGAATGGAACAGACTCACTAAATTGGGGGTCCAATAATCCCACTACACGAAATGTTGTGCAGTAATCGTATTCGGCGGCGAAGAATATATCCAGAGTAAAAAGGATATTCTCCACTGATAGTTCAAGTGTTAGAAGTAAATTCCACGGTAGGAATTTATCACAGCTGAAAATTGCCACAAGGAGTTATTGTGACGTTCAACAGTTCACACACAAACACAATGATCCAATCTCACAACTTCGGCAAACAACAATCAGTTCAATCGGATGCAATTTCACTGACTCAGCAAAAAGCAGAGGAGTCGCGCCAAGAGATTGTGTATTTCCATTTTCGATTTTAATGTAATTATTGGTACAATAAAACAAAATGTCATGATACGTGTACAGTGTTTACAAATTGCAATTCACGTTTATGTGAAGAGAGTAGAAAATGGGGAAAATGTAACATTGATTTGCAAACCACCACAGTATCCCTTCGCTTATCTTAAAAGCCGGTGGCCTGAACATCCCCACACTCACCCCTAATCTCTTCACATCACAAGTCAGGCCCATGTACTGCTCCATCTAGCTGTCGTTGCATGCACCACAACTGCTCACTCGTACCCTGGATTCGAGCATTCTTATCGGACAGAAACTTCCGAGTGAAAGTAAGCTCGGTCCGTTCTTCTTGGGATCTGTTTTGGGACTACTGTTGTTTCTAATATACGTCAACGGCTTTTCGATGTTCTTGCAAGTCCACATCTACTTTTTGCGAATGACATAAAATCCTGGGGTTTAAGTGCTAGTGACCTCTAAGCTGATGCACACGCTGCAACGCAGTGATGTTGGACTGTTATCTTCCTCTGAATGACGAAAATTGCGTCCATATGTCATTCGGAGGAAACTCAGCTAACATTTTTGTCATGCATGGTGAGAATGGACCATAAAACATCACAAGGGTAGATGCCAAAAAGGGTTCGGGTATCTGGCTGTCTTCAAACATGTCCTTCTCACCGCACTATGAGAAATCGGCTCAAAAGTCATTTTCTGTTGTACGGATGATTCGACGAGTCTTCCCCATATAACTTGCATGCACCTAAGAAGCTCTATGGGACCTACGTCAGAGTGCTTCTTGAACACGCCAACCAAGTTGTCTACTCAGGACGCAAGAAGGACGTAACCTCTGTTTAGCGTGTCCAGCGAGCTGCTACAAACGGCCTTAACTCCTTTGATTATAAAACGCGTCTTGCGGTGCTTGACCTGTTTACTCCGGAGTATGATCGGCCACAGGAAGACCTACTCCTTACTTACAAACTGTTTGAACAAGGTTTGGCTAACAAGTTTTCCATCATTGACCTAACACACGACGGGGACATGATAAGAAGATTTTCATGTTCAGGGTGCATACATTCTCATTTCTAGTAGTCGTTATGTGGAACAAACTTCCTCAGAAGGTTGTTCAGGCCGCATCGATTTCCTAGTTTAAAGCACTTTTGGACGCCTTTTTAGTTGAGTCCTCGCACCATCCCACGCTGAGAACTTAACGAGCAGTGATGCGTTCTTTTTTGTTTGTCTTTTATTTGAGCAGAAGCCGCTGAGTGACAAGAACAAACCCAACCCGGGAAGTTTGGGCAGGAGCTTCGATCTTGTGTATAAATCTGGGAACCCGTGAATTCATGAAAAAGGCGGTCAGTCGGTCAGCACACTACCACTCAACCCGGAACTGCGAATAGCATTGAACACTCAAAAGCCTTCTTCTTCCTACTCGTGTCCACAATCATTCAGCCTGTTGATCCCAACGTAACTAAGCAGTGAACGTCACAGAGCACTGAAAGAGGTCAACTAGGTTCGAATGAATCGTCAGTAATTTGCAGTCAGGGAAAAGTAGACAAATTTTCATCCGCAACAACGAGATCAGGAAAATTGGAGCAACTAGAGCAAAAGACCAGAGCTATCGTTCAACCATGGATCCACTGTACAGACTGTTGCTGATCCATTGACAACACTATCAGATTAAGGGGGACAACTTCCATCCCCATAAAGACAGTCCGTCAGGGATACAGTTTAAGTCTCTGAAACATAATTCTACGTCCTCTAAGCACGAAGTCGCGAGGTTTCCGAACAAATGGTTTTGGACAGAGGTTAGCAAGTCTAACTAGTAAGAAGCAAAGTCGACTACTTGTTCGGTAAAATAAGTACACAGTTTGGGTACGTGTGATCCCAGAGGACATCCTGAGTTCTGCCTAAGAAACAAGGTTGATGAACATATCCCGGACACGATCATCGTTAAAGGACAAGTCACAGAGATTTGTGTCATTGTGTACCCTATTGGCCCCGTTGTGGCGCAGCCATCCCTTCTAACACTAAAGTGTGATGAGCTAAATACCGAGTCTACGGAGACAAGTATTGACGACTTTCTGGTTGAAAAAGAATTCTCAGTGCTCCAGGGCCGGATGAAATCCGCCCAAGTGACGTAGAAAGGGAGAAAATTAATTCATGAACAATTTCTTAAATTGTTTGTGGATTTTCACAACACGGTTCAGTTACTCTGATCTGGGAGGAAGCAGCTACCACATGCCTACGAATATCCGGTGACAACTAGAGAGTGCTCAGACAGAGGTGTCAAAAGGATTCCATACGTGTGAAGTTCACAATGCTTGACTCGCAAAATCCTAGGGCCAGTTTCATCAGTAACGGAGAGTGCCTCAGAAAATTCAGCAGTATGATGAAAACAGTAATAGCTCATACAAAACTGTGTAAAATATCGTTCGTCAAATTTTTATTCAAGCTACTAAGAAGGCAAAGATGTTACACCAGTATTAAGAGGTTCATGCTCTTACATTATATAAATGAACATTTGTGTGATACTGTGGCAAAGTAGAGGAATCACTTCTCCTCTGAAGACGAAACATCAGGTTGAGGAACCTTAAGTTTCATTTAGGGACGAATTATGCAAAAAAAGTCAACGAGAGTCTACTATGATTAAACAAAACACCGTTCAACATAGAAGACATCCACGTGCGAAACATCCTGAGTCACCAAACAGCAGTCAAGTAAATGTCACCCAAATAACACGATTTTTTTCAAAGTACTTCTAAGATGCGAATATTTTGGCTTTTGTAGGTGTGGATGATAGCCTCGTCTCAAGTACCTTATTTGTTGACTTGGTTTAGCCTTTTAATCAAGTTCTCTACATAAAGATGCCTCACAAATTCACAGCATATGAAATTCAGTGTGCACGTCAGAGTTGACAAGTGTGCTTCATTTTTTTGCAAACATTCCTCCATCGAGATTAGTGTAACTTACTTGTGAGCTCCATCGTCCCTTGGATGTCCTTCTCTGAGGCCATTACCCTTTTTTTAAGTTATACCCAACTTCCACTCCGAAAAACGTTGACACATTTATTTCAGTCGTATGAAAACAAACACTACCACTTTTACACATCCACCATGCAGCATACACCAATGTCTCAGCTCCATCTTAGGACACTCAGCACATTGGCACTGTATTCATTTGTAGTCCAGTAACTCACCGTTTCCGACCCATTGGCCGAATTCGGATAGAGCAAACCACACGACGACTCCTATTGAACATTAAATTTGAACCCAGTGAGTCACAACAGTATATTCCAGTCATCTGTAACCTGTGCCTTTCTCATACAAAATTGGAACAAATCGCTTATGTCCATCGGTTACACTGTGCTGCATGATAACTCAGTGGGAGCCGGGAATCTAACCGAGTAGTGACATTAAGTCCTGATTAGGCCGAAGGTTACCGTGTAGCTTTTGACTGTCAGGCTCCCCCCCCAAGCACACTAATCCCTATTGCGATATCCGAAATAAAAAATTCGAAGGGTTAAGTTTTTAATAAACCTTGAGGTCACGTAATCATACGACAAATTAGATTATTTGTGAGGTGGGACTTGTAGTTAGCATAAGCTGGTTTCCCAGCTCGTCATCATAACCTAACTTTACTTGCCGCATTTAGCATGGGATTGAATGGTCCATTAGTCTGGTTCCATCTATCAAGTCGTTGGAAACTATCTGATGACGTCTGTACGGTAGTAGAAGTGTTCAGCTGTAACTTCCTTTCGCTGCAGTGCTGCGTTGTACCCCGAAGGATGTAGCAGGTCCAAGATACTGCAAGCTTGTCCAAATTTAGACAGAAGCATTCGGGGTGCCAAAGTTGGATTCGAACGGTGGACCTTCCAGTCAGTAAGTTCACTTGACTATCACAAACACATGGTAATAGAAAAATGTACCGTTTGTTATGAAACGCCCAGAGCGAAACTATAGTCCCGGCGACCCGTTTTACCCTCGGCGTTCAATATGAGAGACTGAACACTGATATGAGTACTATATTCCATGTTATGGAAAGTGATGACTTAGTCTTTTAAGCGGAGGTCTACTTTTTCACACTGTTTTCAATTCAGAGGATGATAAGTGCATTTTTCCACCTAGGACACATTTCATCAGGTTAGTTTCCACAAATTCTTTTTAATTGCACCAAGCCAAAGGTTCGGACACAAAGCGTAAAGTGTGATTGACAGTCACCTTGCAGCATAAATAAAGTTGGATGCTTGTGCACAGATTGGAGGCGTCAGCTTTTAATGAATTATGAAGCCCATCGAGGCTTTTTGTCGACACTGAACAATGGTCTTAGAGAACCAATAGCGTGGCTATTCAAACAGAAGTTGGAAGTGTGTAGTATTGTTCAAATGGGTATCAAATTTATTTCTTTTCTGACTGACAATACACCCAACGATTAGGAAGAGTAAAATTGATAGAAAGTTCGTATTTCATTAAGGTAAGCTTTGCGTTGAACCAATAAAATCCCTCCGTTTTGGATGGTGTTTATCAGTTGGCGTCAGCAGTGAACACATTCAAATTGCCACTAGGGGTTTTCCAGCAAGACGACTATTCAATCCGTTGCAAATAGGGAATGAGGGCGTGGTTATTGGAGTTATTATTGACAGTTTATTCTGCTAGGCCGGCATGAAGAAAGATGAAAAACTAAGTGAGGTCCAAATGCAGTTTTGAAAAATTCTTGTGGAATTTTTTTCGAGTTGTTTTACGTTTCAAATGAAAACAATTCATATCAAAACAATTCGAATCAATAAACCTGACCAACCAACTGAATAAATAGTTAAAAGTAGAGCAGTTTTGATAAATGTACAGCATTTAAGTCCAAGCACGAGTAGCGTGAACAAACGGCCGAGAACGGAATTCATTCGTAAACCTCCTGTCTATTGGACGGGTTCCCTATCGACTGAGCTGTCAAGGACGTTTGCTGTGCATCATTCTTTTCCATTTAAACTTCACAGCGGATTCGCCATGCCAACTGATACCTAATAGCGTCTTGTAATTAGCCCCTTGTGTGAGTTCCACAATCGGCCGATGGTTGGTACCATAAGGAGCTCCGTAAAAAAGTGTTGTTGAAAGAATATCGTTATCCGCTGTTTAGAATCACTTTTTTAGTAGGCCGCATAAAAATCAAACTGTTGAGCTCATTTCAGGGGGAGACTTGCTGGAAATCAGACCGCTAAAAAGAAAATATAATAGTGAATGTATGTTTTAAACGTTTGCAAAAGGGAAGATGTGGACTAATCGTTAATGGCGAGAGTCAGAAATGTGAGGATCTCACAATGATTTATAGCCCTTACAATTTCAAAAGAGGCAAAGCGGGGTCTTTCTGTTGGGAATTTGTAACCATACATTGAAGAATTTAATATTAAAAATAAGGACCGTAAGAGTTGACAACTGTTTGTGCGTTATGAATTCTGTGGATAACATCCAGTCGTCCAGCATGAGCAGTGCAATCTGGGTTAGAATGTTCATCCTGAACCCCAATTAATCTTCATTGTGGAATACAAATGGATGGCTTTAACTTTACAACTAGCTGAAATGGTTTTGCCATCAGTTTTCAAGACTTTTGATGAGTAAGCAAAAGGAATCAGAAATGTTTTATAATCGGGTTCTTCCGTCAGTTCAATAGGCACACGTTCTAATAGTGAAAATTAAATTTTTATGTTTGGTACCATTAAGGTAGATAGCATGTATATGGCATTTTTATTATCAAAGGTGCAGTAATCAAAACATCGAAGTTGTTAAATCTTACTCACAATGATTCCGTATGATAAACTAGTATCAGACCCATTCAGTAACACCAAAACTAGCCTTAGTCTACATTTCTGCGACCTCCGGTTTCTTTTTTAAGCACTATGCAGATGAGTTTTATGGTCAGCTATATCAGGAAATTTGTTCTAGACAGACTACTTTGGATTCGCTAGTGGGATTTGGTTGAATGCGATTTACTGTAAAGTTGACTTTGTGGAAGGGTGAGAAGCACAATGCTGATGTACTAATGCATTTGATATGTACACAAACGGTTGCAATTTTCGGATTAGAGTCTGCGTTTATGATTTGGCCATCCGATTAAGCTTTACTCGGTAGGTCGGATCTTTGAGATATACTAAAACAGATCACATGAATCTGCAACTTGTATGCAACAAGACAAGACAGACATAAAACGACAACGGGTCAGTTTTCGTAGCTAGAAGTAGGTGACGCGGTGAAATTCTGCCCTAAACTTTTGCTGTTCTGCAGCAGAATGATTGATTGAGTTGGTCAGCGTTCAATTTCACCCATTCTCGCGGTGGTCAAATCAAATACGAAATCAGTGAATAGAAACCGACAAATCGTACCCTACCTTGTGTCAAACCGTACGTCAATTAGCGCCTTCACCCTCATAATCCTTGGTTGAATTTCTGCGCAAGGTGGTTGCACTTAAGGGTGGCCTTTGTACTGCGGTCCAGACGCCAAATCCACTACATATTAAGATTTTCTTGGTTCACATCCAGATGCGCTGTTCCTGATTGGCAGTTACCTTGATCTGGTATGCGTAATTTGTAATCCTATGTTCCAAGCCATGGCAACAAACTCCACTTCAACGTAGATCCCCGGTGGGTGCACCGTTAATTTGTCGACTGGGTTTGATCTGCCATCAGATTTCCGCAAATTTTCCACGTTGAGTGCAACTGGTAATCAATTCGTCACAAACAAAATGTCCCATACAGATCAGTTTACCGTACAATCTTTTCAAACTTCTACAAAGGGATTTTGGTTAAAATCTAAGTTGCTATTTGGCAAAGGCATTGGTAACCGGGACGTTAAATTTGTAGCGTTTGGGACTCCGTAATACTATTTGGGTGTCCGGTGTTTTGAGGTACCCTCAAGCAGCCGGACTATTGTCAGACGAGGTATAATAACGCAACTTGATTCCACGGCTTTTCTTAAATTGCCTACCGAATTGGTTTTATACTGGGTAGATCAAATTCAGTCACCCAATCATTCAGTCCTAGTCGTATCATCACTTCCACCCTCAACATCACCATCGCTATCACGTGCAGTAAAGATCTGCACGTGATAGAAGGTTGTTCTGTGAGATGACTGTAGGCGGAATCAGAGAACCAAGAAGCTACTGAATGGAGTTGTGAGCAGTAAAGCCAAAATGGTCCAACTGATACACATTTTTAGGCTTGCCAATGGCCACGCATTAATGACATTCCATAAAGTTGATCGGGTCATCTTAAGGAGTTTTAAACTGTCCCACAACCCGTTCGACGACATACATTGGGTTTGCCAATTGGTATAGTTTGGGCTTTCATTAACATCCCATCGTCAATATGATCATCACACATTGGTTTTCATAAGTATTGGGGCTACGTAAACAACTACTAATTCAAAAGTCGCTCTGCAGGCGTTCAGTAAACTTTATTTTGCTACCGGAGACCATAATTACAGTGAATCTGTTTTTCTGTTTACCCTGGCCTCGTAGACGTTTACACACATATTTTTGTTTTGATCTGCCGCTAAGTGTGTCATCCGGCTCGATAGATACAGGCTGTGAAATAGGATTTTGGTCAGCGATCCCTTCTAATATATTCATAATGGCTCAGAGTTGAGGAAACATAGTTGAGTGCAATGAAGACAGTTAAGAGAGCTATCAGCAGACTGTATATCATACCTCATGGATATGCGTTCATGACCTGAGACAATAAGTTGGTTCATCTGACACTATTAGGTGAAGCAATCCGTACCATAGAGCATTCAATGCATGTCTGTGTCTTGGGCGCTTCGGACCAAACTCAGTAACTCTATCGATCAAGTGGTGGTTGATCACATCTTTTCGGGACTGTTCACCCCTATGCATCAATTCTATCGAATTTGCTTCAGAGCAGAGATACACCACACGATTTGTCCACTTCATGACTGATTCACTTTGTTTCATTGGAATTGAAGGGGTTTGTTCACAAATTCATCAGCTTTTTTAACAGGTACCGGGTTGACGTGTGTGTCTTGTGGCTTCGGGTTTTGTGATGTTGAACAAGCTACACTGGTTAGGTAATACGGGTGACTTTATATTTACTCCATCAGTCTAATTTTGTTTTTCGTTCGACTCCCCATCAGCCCACACAGTAGAGCGCATTGACTTCTGGAACACACACTGGAGATTGCCACCAAATACATGTTCAACTTATCCACCAGCACTCACTCAGAGACCGAGAAAGCTCAGTGCTTAAGGGACAAAGTGACTGGGAGGTCCGTGGTTGCTCCTGTCTAGGCTTTGGTAATCTGACCATACCTCAGCCCTCGTGTTTCGTTCAGACAGCGGACAACTAGACTCCAAAAAGATGTTACAACTAAAGGATTAATATTACCCAATATTCCAGTCATATCAACCGCCCTTCCTGCGTTCATCAGTCTGATGCCCAATAGTCCAGAGTGCTTCACATCTTGCATTTCAAGGGAATATATCATGCAATGGTGTGTATTTACACTTTCATTTTCGAACCCATGACCGTCTTGTCGCCTTTTGTGCTCTTAAAAAAGCATTTGGCCAACAAATGTTTAGCATGGATACACTTCCCTTCAAAAACTCCAGGAAAAGACTTCATATCATGCATTGCTGACGAAAGCGAATCCATCAAACATGTGTTAACTCCAGTCACTTAAGTTGCGAGACTTTTGCAAGCCAGATGATTCCTACCGTCAGATGTTCGTTGCAGAGGTGACACGCAGCGTATGATCAAAAATCACGCAAACCGTGGCCTGTAATATGCGAATAGATGGCACGAAAACCTAGATGGTTACAGATTGTTTATACACATCATGTGATCTACACAGCTACATCACTACCTAGGTCTTCAGTTATAACGTGATATATCAGGATGGAAAATTACTATCACACTTATAAGCTGGTAAAAAGAACTGAGGGGGTAAATGATAAGTAAGTCATGAACTTCGTATACCAGAGGCTCTAGCGATTTCACAGGCCAATGACAACCAAAGGATAAAGTGTTCTCTCCAATACTACCTAATCTAATTACAAGGGGTTAGGGTGAATTAACCAACAAAGTTGGACACTAGACTTACCCTAAGTCATGGTATTCAAATATACGCTGGTTTCTGGTCACTCTCCACACCCCAACATCAAGGATCACTAAACCGCCAAACAACGGAAGATAGAAGATCTGCGATTTGAACCAGAAGAGGAACAAAAGCGGAAAGGAAACCTGTGAAAAAACGTTAGAAGGAGATTGAAGTTGAGCATATCCAACTGGAGAAAGTGTTCTGAACCGAGGAGTTGTCTATCATGCGTTCATCAGGGCCAAACTTCTTTACTGTAGTGGATAAGAGTATTATCTTTGCCAGCTAGTTCTCTGTGTTGGTTACTGCAAGCGCCCTTTTCTTTTCCAGTTATAACGAGCTGTCTCTGAGCATTCCATTAACCGTAAAAGCGTCGAGTTTCCAGTATCTTTAGAGTACCTTAGTAACTGCACTGTTTTGGTTAGGTCGCCATTTAACCTTTTCTTTTGCAAACAGAAAAGCTGTTGTTACGTTGCACCTAGAAAAGGCGATATCTAAACCCACCAGTACGTATGAAGTCGGTTTGAGAGTAACACTAACCACATTGCACACGACTAAAACCGAAATTCAGAGGAGAGCCTTTGTGGTCAAGTCAAACGAAACATACAAATATACGTGGTGTTGAAGTGGATATACAGCTAGCCAAAAAGGAGGGACAACTCGATTTTGGAAAATGTTTGCAGTGGAAAGCATGCAGTCACTACATATCCAGTACTTGAGGTCCATCCTAGAGTGACCGATCTGAAGTAGTCTTGAAAGTTCCATGGTTGCAGTACGCCGGTCGAGAATAAAAACTAGTCAGAAGTCTCGAACAAATAACCTACCTTCTAGAAAGTGGAACATTCAAGACTCAGCCGCCTAGTAACCCATGAACACTCACACCTTCAAACACATCTCGCAAAAAACCGATATGCTCCGCATTTGGAACACTAAAAGACAAAGTCACATGCATAGTCGTTTCCAGTCAGTACATTACACTCAACAAGCCCTACTCCTGTGGGTTTGGGGCATTGGAGTGAGCTATCTAGTGACATCGTCAGTGTTGAACTTCTAAAGGAAATAGGAGACTGTACTACTCATATGGTTGCTGAAAATTCGTTGACAGCCGACGACGGGTTTCGCCTTTCTCAGGGTTCATCAGGTAGGCGCAGTCCCCGAGTTTCCGTCAACCTCGTGTTCTACCTGAGACCAAATTGCACGAAATTAGCGAATATACACTAATTTGCAGATCGATTTGGTTTTTTTGAGGGACTCACCTGGAGCCCGGCTGAATTTGTCGTTTGTGAATATCGTAGCGACTGAAACAAAATACGGCCTGGTGCAGCAAATTCAGTTGCCTGAAAAAATCACAAACAAGAGATTCAGCTGGGTTCCAGATTAGTCTCTCGAAAAAAAACAAATTTAGTTTGCAAACGCGTGTACTTTGATAAGTGGGAGACAACTTTACATAATGAAACCCAAAAAATGATTATAGACATAAGGTCTTCCAGGTAATTTAGTTTGCTAATTAGTGGTATTTCCTAACAAAAATGTGACAAAACCGGTCGCGAAATGGTATTTCACTAATATCTCCTTACCACATGAAGGACTTAAGCCTGTTAGTGCACATTATTTTAAGTCGAAGCGACAGGATTTGTCATCCGGTGAACGACGCTGGTGTGAGAATGAACAGATCAGTTTCCGATGTGGTGATGGGTTTTACACCTTCCACTGGTTTTCTTTTGCTGACATTCGTTACAAACAAACAATGACCGGTAGTGCGCCAGTAGCTGTGAAATGGCCACAACGGTCCGGATAAATTAGCGCCCTCGGGGGATAACTTATTTCGTATATGCACACGCACGCAACGAGACAGACTTGAGTCGATGGTCGACTCGAATTTCTGCGCTTCGTCCATCCGTCGATTCACATTTCATGCATTATATCCTGTGCTAATTCTGGGTGTGATTGCACATGCCAGGTCTATGTGAGTACGTGGAGCAAGAACAGTGAAGCTGCCGAGTCAACGTTCGGATTAAGCGGTTACAGTTATAGAGGGCGAAGTCATCGGAATACCTTGTTAGTTTGGCCACATAGGACCACCCAAGAGCTTTGGTACACAGCTCTACGTTGTACTTGCGGCACACAACTTGGCACCGTAGAAACCAACATTGGTAAAATGAATTTAGGGTGATTCTGGCAACTGTGGCTGGCCGGGAAAAATAAACCGGGTCAAATTCTGAAACTAAGCTCTTGACACAGTCTCAGTGTTTGTTGTTCGTTTGGGCTGAGGGAAAGTGTGGGAAGATGACCAATGGTGTACTACCCTAAGATTGCCTCCATGATTTCCGGTAAATTTATTCGTGGCCTGTATACGATGAAAGTGGATTTGTATGAAATCACAATGCGGTGGTTTTGAACATATGGAAGCGGGACTGACAGGATCTGAGTTCCCAATACAGTGGAACGTTGGCCTCTGATCAAGTAAGCTTGTGAATTATAAGGTACTGAATCGGAACTAATAATTTGTCACAGGCAGCCAACAGTTGGAACTGCGGCCTGTGGATTAACTCGATCTGCATCAGAAATACGAGGAGCACTGCACGTCGAGGTAATCTTTATTGGGAGCCAAATTAGGTACACGCCTCACGAATCTCCAGTAAGATTCTGACCCCGGTTAATCGGCCCATTGTTAAAGACTTAACCTTTCGGCTCCAAGCTAATGATGACTTTGTCTGTAATTTGCGACGGATCGGGTATGGCGCTACTCATTCCTCGATGAAGGTCTACACTTCTGCTACCAACTGGGTGATTCAAATATCTTGTGATAGTCGTGAGATTCAATCGTGAGGTTGAATCCTCTCTGCCTTTTGGTACAGAATGGCTTCATTAATAGGATGAAGCCTCTCATAAAATTTCGAAATCTCCTCATGTTGCCAAAAAGATTTTTAATTGAGCATATTGCAAAATAGGTAATGGATCACTACAGTGAGTGTATAACGTGAACCTCTGGGACTCTCACAGAAAATAGCAGTCATTGGAAGTGGGAGCGATCGAAGAATACGCTCACCAATGCTAACCCATGGGCATGGAGAACAATAGATTGTCAATGCGAAGGCCAACTGATGGGGGAATGTTTTTAAAAGTGGACGAATTCCAGCCTCTATTATCTATCCTTGGTACATCGCAGTACACAAACAAACAGGCATGCTATGTCAGTTTTAGTTTCTTCATCTGACAGCCTTGTCAAACTGAGGTTGCGCGATTTATGTACCGTTCTCTGACCCTAATCATTCGTATACAATACCGAGGATCACGGTCACAAGGCAACTCGTAAGTGCAGTTCCGGTTGAGCGTAAACTTTAAGCGGCGTCAGTCCTTAGAGAGCAGTGAAATGGCAACATTCTATTTGTGGAGCTACGCCACTGGAAGAACGGGTATAACCAAACACACTATATGGTCAACTGGTTATATGTAGGGCTATCAATTTCAAATAGATTTTATATGCAATAATTATAGTTGGAGCAGGAACGTTGTTCCAAACTTGGTCCAGTGAGGAGAATTCGCAGGTTACATAGAATTATCCTGTAAACCTACCGCCAACCCAATTCTTAGACATCCCGTGCGGGACACCCACCAGTGTTCTACTGGCTATGCTAAAAAGGAAGAGTTGACAATCAAAACTATCGGGCGAGCAGTGGAAGCTTACTGGTAAAATAGGGATTGTGTGGAGTGTATTCACCTACCGAATGATTTATTCCTGAATTTTCAGATTCCAACTTTTAGAATTAACCATTCAACGCCTGTTCCCAGTTCGACATCTACTCCGGCCGCCGTCATCCGTCACCAACATGTGATTCAGCCTACAAGAACGTAGGACAAACACTGAAACTATGAGGCGCAGATTTTCCTGTACAACTGTACAACATACTCCACCCGGTTCGTAAAATAACAAACCAGTTGTCTAAGAGGAAAAACTGCAATGTCAAAGTCCTCTATCAAAACTTAGGATTTACTACACGCCTGTCACAAAAGACACACGGTGTCCCCAGCACTGGTAAGTCATGCAGCTATTCATCATCTCTTAGAAAAATGACTGAAATTAACTTACTCACTTGTCTAGCAAAGTATCTTTTCTAAAAATGAATCCTAGTCGCATTATGTATTGAAGCCGATGAAGCTGGACAAAACGAAGCAACGGACGATAATTTCTTATATACCGAATCTCCAGGACATAGACTTTGCTCACAATTTTCCAGTGTATCTTCGCCTTGTAGTTGTTTTCGTGCTTTTTTCTTGTTCAAATGCAGCTAGAAAGTATAAGCTGACTGCTTCGACTGATACAACAGGCTGCGACGATAACCGTGTAAGTACATCTTGCTGACGAATTGGTAAGTCACAGTGCCAAATGTACAAGCTCATCGCATTTCTAGGCATACACTGTGACTGAGGTGACTCATGTTATTAGAACCTGCTGCCTTACCTTTAAGACATTTAAACCCAGTGAAATTTTCGCTACTCAGATTTGGAACCGGTGCCTGATTGTGGTCGAGTCTCTCACAGGAACTTACCTTGTATTGAGGAAATGGGTTAGCATCTTGGGATGTGCTTTCTTGTACGGAGGTAAACCAACAAAAAAAGAATCTTTCAAAGAGTAGGGGATGTTTGAGAACCAAAACATTCAGCAAACGGCATTGGCTTGCTTGTCAGAACTGGTATGTTTATTTTACTCAGAACTCCTGTTCAACATCAACAGCCACATCGCGTATTGCTGGGCTGTCCCCCCTTAGTAGAATGTTTGAGAGAGAGAGAGAGGTATGTTGATGTACAGTATATTGTCACAACGCGGTGTTAAGCACCAGAGTTTAATTTATTTGAAATGTCACATGTGGGACATTTCAGCACATCAGGATCAAGATATCCAAGTCAGAGAAAAGGCGTGGCTGCTAGACCACGGGATCCTACGTGCGTATGTCAGCTCCCGCTGAAGAACAACGGACTATGCGTACGACGACCCAGAGTTTCCATCACGCTTAGTCCAGTCGATCACTTTGAAAGGGTCTGCACGGCTGTTTGCTTACCACTCTTCTTTCGGGTATGCAGAGGAACGCAGGCCTACACGCGGTAGCACAGCTGGCTGTGTTCAAACTGTTTGGGTTGCCAGGTAGCTACACTGTCGTAAGGTGATTCGATGACTGCTTAGCAGTAAGTCCATGTCACATGTCATACACTATATACATTTGTACGTATGTGTTTTTATTTGTAAACGATACGTACACTTAACTGTTCACGCATCTGTATATGTATATGCGTAACTACTGTTTGTTTATGCACCCGTTTTTCTGTAAGGTAAATAATATGTGACATTATGGTTATGTAATTTTCATAAACCTGAAACCACATGCGACTACCGTCGGATGTCTGCAATTTAGCTCAGATTTGTCACATCCATTATTCAGGGTTCTGCAGTTGGAGAACGGCATCAGAGTCTGCGTTGCATCCATATCTTTCCAGACTCTCAGACACAACGTTGTCTTCCTTTTCCATGAAAAGAGAACTTTCGCGAAAATAATTTCCAAAAACATTCTTTGAGCAACGGGGTAAAGTCATGATTCCCAACTATTACCGGTTATTCCAGTCCGTAAATTAATGGTCTTGCCTTTATAGCAACTTTGTTAGTCACTCACAAATGGAGCAACTGGTCCGGATTTATTCTTCAGACAATTCTTCGGCTGAAGCATTCACCTCTAATGTTTCACGCTATTGGATTAGGTGGGTTTATGTATTTTTTATTAAGGAACAGAAACGGTAAGGGAAACGTTCTCAAGGTTAGAATTTGCGAATGCACCAAACAAACGACAGTTTTGATGGCCAAAACGGCCCTCTAGACCATTTTATGGTGGGCTAGCTGCAGAACACTCCATATATAGGGGGCTGTAGAGGCAAAATGACACCTCCAGCCTAACTATTTAATTTACCAAAAGGTTAGAAAGCTAAAAGAACCAGCTTGTGATTTCTACTATCCAAAATGGGTTGAATTTAGTGCTTGTAACTTGTCTCATCCAGCCATACTGGACAGACCAACAGTTCATTAAATCTATATTACCCCACTAGTGGAATGTCTCTATGTCTTTCTGCTGATTCCGTACAGTCAATTATGGACAGTTTCATAAGAAAAGTACCAGGCACTCACTGTATTATGGTCTAAACGGAGGACTGGCTTGGGTACCAATGAATATTTACTTCATACCGAGGAGCCAATTCTAAGTAGAAAAAACGTTTTCTATACCTTCCACGAGGAGTTTTACTTAGAAGAATGAGCACTATGTCACGTGAAAAAAACGTTTATCTTGCTGCAGTTAATCTTATTGAAGATAAAATGGCAAAGCCAGACCAGGACAACATTTTTGTGGAACTTGAGTTCACATCACTCGAGACTTAACAGTCTCCTTCTCTATGCAATTATTCAGACGAGTCCACATCAAAGGAAGGAAGCACTGGACTCAACAGCAGTGTCTATCCTTGGTCGTGCCGTGATCTGAACGCTGAACATCTGAAATGAGGGGCAAGCTTGTTATTACTGCTCAATCAGAGCATGCTGGACGCATTTGAATTACCACGTCCGGAAAGGCGAGTCTGTGTTTACACTTGAATGACGTGATCAGTTTATCCGACGCCTCAAACGACGACCTATTAAATGCTTTGGTTGTGTCAAACGATCGAACCATCTATCAGGACTTTCAGCAGGTTTCAGTTATCTATGGTGCAACCTGACTGCGAAGTCCTGACTCGTGGTTCATTCGATCGACACAACCAAGGTATTTCATCACTAATAGAGGTGCGATCGTTAGTGTGGGTTTGAGTAACGATGTTACTGACGGCATCACTAACCCTTCCACCCCGATTGGTGATGAAAGGTTTACAATCCAACCACCAATTTGAGCGAACAGACCAAGAATCAAGCGAGACACACGAGCTACCTGTGTTCCACAGCATCACCAACGATCAGGACAGTTATTGGGTAGCCGTTCTAGGCGTCTGGCAAATCGGATATGCTGGAACGCATACTTCTGTGGTAGCTAAAATAATAATTCCGTTGAATCGTTAGCTCCGTTTTGTGAATTCCTGTCCGTAACCGCTTTAGGCTCACTGACAAAAGCGTATTTTTGCTTTGTTCTACCAAAACCATTCAATAGTGGATGGATGGTATATAAGAAGATGAAAACAGGTATTTACACGACATTTACTGAGAAAATTTTGTTGGTGTTTTTTCTGAAATTTTCAAACCCGTGTGATATACACAGTTTTCATGTCGTGATGTTTTCGAATACTGAACACTGTTAGCTGTTTCCTGGTCACAGAAAAATTAGAACTATGCATACGGAGGTTGAATCTGTTACACGTTTATGGTCAGGGTGAGCGCATAAGAACTATGATGCACTTGTCCCACCTAGTAATCGACCTACCAACAACTCACTTCCGGTCAGAACAAATTTGGCGAACAAAAGTCGCTATACCTAAATGTCCTCAAACAGTAGAAACTCTTCCATAATGTAAAACAAAAGCTGTTTACTGGACACTCATCCCCAGTATGAAATGCGTTCTTATCGTTTCCCAAATTAGTCCGATTGTTTGCGACTTTAATACAATACAGTCTGGAAATTTCCCCTGGGATTGTCTATACAAAATTAGGGAAGCAGCAGCGGAAATTATAGACATGGCGCTAGCGGGACAAAGTTGAGTGGTCAGCGTATATTGACTTGATGGACCGTGAGCACAAGGCCAATCGATTTCTTCCGGATGCGGGAACTCATAGACATAAAGTGAGCTCAGTTTTAGGGCTTGAAATCAGAAGTCCATAATACCTTGGTTGGCTGAATGGGTAGTTTGAGTATTACATTCTTCATTTACACCATAATTATTCATTTTTAATAATTTAGTTGGTTGCTTTTAGTTGTTTGTTAGTCCCCTGAACCTGTGCAGTTTTTTGGTAGGTCTGGCTGTCGGAACAAGGTCTTTCTGGGTTTAAGGGCCAGGTTCAATCTCGGCACACTTAGGCATAAAATGTGTTCTTAATATGGTGCTTGGAGTAAACGCGGTTTAAGAGCGTAAGTATGTAAGCTGAGTGTGTCCCTACATTTACCTATGCTAGTGAACAGTGCCTTCGTTACCGGCTGCGTTCTAAGAGGATATTCGCTCCTCATGAAACGAGTGCGGTATGACACGTAATTTCCCGCCCCCTGAAGGAGAAGTGCTTCCAACGACGCTTCCATGTATTTTTCGTTTTAGTGAGGAGATTCATGCAATCTAGCACTGGTTGGTTTACTGTTTGGGAGGCATGCTATTTAGGAACGCTTTTCGAGTATATACACAATGTATTCAGTGCTCAGTTCAGGCAATTCCCCATGACTAGCAGAGTGGTCATCCACTCAGTGTAAAAAATACACCTGTAAAGGTGTTTATTTGGACAGGAGATTTATTGAAAATTCAGATGAATCTATCATTTGTGTTTCCCAGCCAGGTTTTTTTGGTCCAAAAGCTTATTTCTTCCCATGTCACTGTTTGGCCTACCATAATTGCCACGTTGATCTTATAAGCAACCCTGTCATCAATGCAACAATACTGAGTACGGGGATTTCTCCAGGGTGTAACGTGTACATGGCCTATCAGGACGCGCATCAATTGTTGTAGGACCAGCAGTCTAGAAAAGCTAATTTGGTGATTTGCTTTCAGTTTTGATCATAAACCAGATTTGAAGTTGATAGTAAACAAAAAATAATCTAAAATGACCTGCGTACCCACTATAGGTGGACTGTTAATGCGTCCAACTCACTTGTAGTTCAAGCGATAGTTAGCCTACTAGTATTTCCCTAGCTTTAGTCGATTAGGGGATTTTTAGGATTCACGTTTACACAACACTCGTCTAAGCGGTTATCCCTTTGCTCTGAACCAAGTATTCTGGTGAGTCTACACTGAAAGGGGAAGCACTGGAGTCGAATCTCAATTTAACTAGAGCGCACAGCAATACCCATCTTTGATCTTGCCGGAGTTTGAACTCCGAACATCTGACATGGGAGACGAGCGTGTTACTATTAATCCATCAGCGAACTCTGGGCGCATCTGAATTTTCACGTCTGAACAGGTGATTTTGTTTACGCATGAAAAATATGACCAATTTGTCCGACGCCTTGAATGACTACCCAGTGACTGCCATGGTTGTGTCAAACGATTTTGTAACATAGCCTTTGATGAATCACATAGTGAATGGCTTGCACTCATTCGATTAGATCTTGCACTGCTAGTGGGCAGAAGCCAGCCAGTTCGGGCTTCTGAAATCACCCTGGAACACAACAGCTTCAGAGGGCGAAAATGACACTTTTACACATTTGGAAGTACATTTTCTGTAATACGTGCCTAGTTTATCTGGGAAACTAAGTCAATTCACATAAGCTGTTCACGAATCGGTATACTCCTTGTAAACCTTTACTTAATTATGACAATTTTTTTTAGGAACTATCGTACAATAACAACTGACACCAAAACCTACAAGTAATCGACCCTAAAATGACCGGTCTCACTAATATTTTTCGGGTGATGTACTACCAAGAGGGTGGTCAATGGAAATCGCAGAGGAAATGTAAAGTTCAACTACACGAAACATACTGAATTAAAACAGGTGTGTTGGTAGCACAGCTGCACGCTTAGAAAAAACTGATGTATCCAACTTATTCGCGTTCCGCTTTCTGTGACCGGAATACAGGTGCCGCATGGTCCCGTCACTTTTATTTTCATTGATGTTTGATGAAACACACCTCTCAGTTACGCCGCTAGATTGTCGCGAGTTGCCGTAATGTTTCGCCGTCCTTTGTCAGACTCTCACTTGTTTGGTTTTCTCTGACTGAAGAACACTTGTATGTGGCGCTTCTGATTGACAAAACTTTGGTAAATACTGTCCGTTTGGACGAAAGCTTCCTGCCGTACTTTGGTACACGTTTAAGTCCAAGGCTACCCAGACTAAAATCGAACGTAGCTTCCGTAAACTCTCATGAGGCCGATGTTTTAGCTTCATCATGGTCAATCTAGTAAGTAAGGAATTCGACGCCTTCCTTAGTTTTTCAACTTTGTTTGTTATTTCGGTGAAAAAAGGGTAGTATGCATCGGCTGTACCAGATAAATAATCGTAATTCTTATAGTTCTGACCTTGGGGTACGGCTAAACGTTCCAAAATAAATCAACCGCTTATGGATTTTTTTGTTCCCGCTGCACACTGAGAACTTTCAATTTCAATAAAATAGTTGGTGGCCGGCAGAAAAAAACAATCGTTCCTAACAACCGAATTTGTTGTTTGGCCCAGTGACAAGTTATCCATGAATCAGTTATTGTCCCTCCCGAAAGCACAGGATTTCTGAACAGCTTTAACTCAGTAAATATACTTACAATTAAATTGTTCCAGTTTACTCGATAACCAGCAAAAAACCTTATCATAAATTGTGGTGGGTTGCGAAAGGTATTTTTAGGTAATGGCTTGTGAAACCGCGACACTCATTACGCTTCAGATTGTGTGGACTTATAAAAGTTGAAAGTTGTGGGGCAAAACTACTCTTCCGGGAAGAGTAACACTATCCCACTTGGGTTTGTTGCTGACATAGCTGACAACGCCATGCTTGTCTGAAACAGACAAGATTCACTCGTAACAGGGATCACATAATCACAATATTTGTTCCTGACATTCTTCTGACAGTGTTGCGCAACGAAAAAAACAGACTTGTCAGAAACTCGAAAGCTGCACCTACCTGAAGAACACTATTGCAAAGCGAAACCGGTTAGTGGCTATCGTAGTTTGAAGCAAGATTTGCGTCTACCCACTGCTTCCACCACTACATGTCATCCATAAAATTCATGGCACAGGAAACGACTGGAGGCCAGCCATCTTCGATAGATGTCAAACACAAAACAAGGATTTCATTATTGTTTTCTTTAGGGAAGAAACAAAATTCAACCTCGAAGTGTGATGTTAGTGTAAATACAACCTTTTTAGCAGTGGTTTACCTTGCACCGAACAACTAACAGAGGCACTTTCATGCGCCAACCTACGTCCGGAGAGACTGAGCAGAAATATCTGGCAATAAATGTGGCTTTGTTTAATGGCTGTGGAAAAAAGTCTACCATTCCGTGCCCTTTTGCGTCAGCTCCCGTTATTCTGTCCAAACTACCTTCGATAGAAAATGCCTAAAGTTTGCTAACAGTAGTACGCAGATAAAGCACGCACCTGATCTAGTTGTCGTTAAAAAGTGCTTAAAGCCAACGCTTAGTGAAGTTATTATGGGTTTACCTGGTGTAATGAAAAGCAGTTCTGGGAATTTCCCATGTATGTTTACAGTTTTTGTGTTGATTTTTGGGCTCACCGGACCTGGCTCAACTCAAACGGCTATTGGATATTTGCTTAAAGTAAAATATCCTACTGCTACAGTTAATGTTAGCCTGAAGAGCGCAACCAACTGAAGAGGTATGTATACGAAAACGAGAGCAGAACGAATGACTGAAGCAGGAGGTGGGTTACTTTGGTAAATGATGAGCTAAATGTATCGAACTGATTTCTGTTTTTACCCGTTTGATTAGCAGGTACATTGATTTATTCATGCAATCAAAAGAGAACGAGAGGATTGTGTTTATCTTCATGAAAGATTCTCCCATAAAGTGTCATTTCTACGAAAGGCTGGACAATTTTTTTGTTATGGTCGTTTTTCATTTGAGAGTTTACTCAACCTGGCCCTTTATAAGCGATTTCAGGACGGGATCCAGCACCAAGTCTTGTTTGGCGAAGAAAATTTCACTGTATTTTCCACTTGATCACTTCTGCCTAACACCTTATTCGGGGTACGTACGTCGCATTTCAAACGGCTTGCTTGCATAGACGAGTACCGACGTCGTTTCTTTGCCACTTTACTCAGTAGACTAGGGCGTTCTGTCTGTATTTTACAGAATTAATCAGAAGGATTATCGTAGAAATGCATCAGTTCCAAATGAACAATAAAGCTACATTTATCGTGCTGACATCAGTCACAGTTTGAAAAAGCAAAGTGGGATAATCCAAACCAATCTTGTTTTAGGCGATTCCATAAACAAATACTAGATACCCAGTTATATGATTATCCAAACACGGATATTTTGCTTGTCGGAGTCACTTTTTCACTGTGAGACAACTGTTATGCAAACAAATCAATGAAAAACTGGAACTGGGTCCTTTTAGAATGCAGAGATATTTTTAGGTACACGCCAAATCCATTTCATAATGTTAAGGACGGAAACTTTTGTTAGAATTCTGAAGATTAAAAGTTTGACATGTTTGCAATTTCTCCTCTGTGATTCGGCATAATTGTGTGCCATGCACGTCAGCATCTACTTAGGTACACAAACGTAGCCGCTAACTATTTTCAAAGGGTATGTTCTAGTTCCCCTGCGGCACTTGAGTAATCAGTGAATTTAAGAGTACCCCATTAGATTGGGTTTCTGTTCACTTGCCCATTGGAAAGACATACATTACCCCCAAATAAATCAGCATTGGGCTCATTTTAACTCTTTCACTGAAACAAAGAGCATTGTTCTAACATTCGGAGGCTGTACACAATCACACCGTTCATGATCTAAATAGTTTTGGCCTCTTTTACAGTTACTTAAAAGATGCGCTTGAAAGGTGTGCCACTAAGAACAACACATAGACAAGCCTACGGTGACCTCGTCATTAAATTAACCTTTTTTAAAGCATAAACTTAAATCCCTAATCTTAATCCAACTAGTCACGGGTAGAGCAAAACCTACACAGCTTATATCATATGCCGGTAACCGTAATGAAGTGTTCTGGCCAGTGTTTGCCCGAAAAGCGCACGCTGCTATGAGTTGGGGTGAAAAATGACTGCTGTAGCTCTTTCGTCAGCAATCGATCCTAATTGTGAAGTAAAAATTGAATATTTCAGGCAGACACTAATCTTTGCTAGTGCGGCTGTAGGCATTTGACAGAAAATATGAGGTGGAATGAGCTTGTTTGGTTACGCCCGTAGCATATTTGATGGCAATCACAAGGCGCGGTAAGGCAACTGATTGCATTCTTATCTATGTGGAGTTTGCGCACTTTGTCAGTAGAGTGTTAGTAGGGGTCATTTGAAAAACCTGTTTCCTCTATGATATGAAATACCACATGTATTGGGTGGTTCGATTTGTAAACAATGATGAATGAACAAGGTACTCATTGGGTTTCACAATCTTGCGGCTTTTTTATATGGGTCTCCGGACAGGAACTGCTCATGAATCTAAAGGGTTTTACCAGGTCTTTTTCAGATGAAGGCAGCTACTTCAACTGTTTGTCTTAGAAATATTTTTACATGTGTAAAAGCACTTCAGTTTCTTCAGCAAATTCCTTTCTGAATTCGAGCTTCTTTGATGCTACAGGCCTCTTAATTTCAACAACTTTAGGTACACCAATTACCGAATTACCTTGTCGTCTCAATAACATCAGCAAATGACTTTTCTGTACTGTCTGAATAGTGTTCATCTTTCAGGATTCACAAAAATGAATTATCAAGGTGTGTAAAAAGTTTGAAACCAAGCTACTGTTTTAAATAACATCCCTGGGCGCTTCGTTGTCATTCAGATTACATTGTGCAAATAACGTCTGAAGGTGCAGTCAAATTCTTGAAAGATTCGCCAATCGACTTTGTATCTGAGTGACTAGAGCGCCTTATATATAAAACATAATATAAAGTAATGTTACGCATTGTAAATTTTACACACAAGGCCACTGCTGGACAGGACATAATGTGATATAATAATTGTAAAACGGCAGAATTTCGTCTTCTTTCACCTGACCCAGTTTCCAACCCAACGCATATCAACTTTCGTTTCCTCGAACTATGCCAAATATGTTGGTATACTCCCAAACAAATGACAATGATTATATGTCGGAAAATGCCAAAATCTCTTCTCGGTATCTATCTACTTATTAATGGTTTTGTACTTTTGTAAAAAAACTGTGTCATTCGTGGTTGACTGGAAGGATGTACGGTCAGCAATTAAGTCGTCCTGACCCTTGGGATTCCATGCAACTAGCCGGTACAAAACTGGGAACCTAGACACCATCTTCTTTCCGTCTAATGATCCTTCCTATCTATGGCAGTTTGGGATAAATTGGAGCGCATTTGTCCATTGATCATTCAAGAATATCGTTACGCAGAGAAACTAAGCTCGGTCAGTTTGAACAGCAAAAATTCACTCCAGTGTCTACCCTTTTTGAAGACACTTGACAAGAAAGCCAAGGAAAAATGCTCTTTCAGTAGAGTGACATACCAACTTTGTTTTATTTTGTGTGCATCAGCTACACCTCATAGTCTGTGCAATCCTCTAGTATCATCCTTGTTTTGGACTAGCTCTACTAATATTGCTTTTGTTTCTCAGAGTTTTCCTTAAAACATACCGGAACACGCACTGCCTGAGTGTATGGCCTTTTGTCTTGGTTGACGCTGTGTTCTAAAATCATTCACTAGTCCTCACATAAATTTCCAACCACTGTGTTCAGCCGATGGAGTCATCACGTGACTAAATTATCTCCGATCTTACGCCGGCGCAGAAAGTCCTTGTTAATTACTAGGCGCCAGATTCATCGATGCTGATGATTTCAGACTGCAGTTGTGTAACACTCTCTATCCCATTCCAAATACGATTGCTCAGTTGTATAAATTGACCATTAAGTTGTATCACAGTATTTTCACCCCTCAAAACACCTGTGCTTTCTCTCGTTGAGAAGGTTTCTATAGAGTGAACAGACTAGTGCACAATAACTATGGCAGACGACATGTAGTGACTGTGACCTAAATTCGACACATGCTACTGACAATGCTCTTAACTTTGATGGATTGCAGGTGTTCACAGCCATGTAGACAGATAGATAATGGATTGCATTTGTGATGGCCCCGCAGGCTATAGTCCTATTCAATGACGGGATGAAAAATAAGAATAGGAGAATGACACTGAAGATGATGAATAAGTTGTCAGGAGTTTTGACTGTATGACATTCATGAACACCGACCATTGCTTAGATCAGCGTGCGTGCGTCAAAGTAGGCGATGAATGTTTTGACCAACTGGTCACCCGTCATTTGAAGGTGAACGAAGACTGTAAATCAGCAGCGACGTAAGCGTGAACCTGCCTCATTGGACTGGTCAGATGCAAGTATTCTCAAAACTCAACAGCCATTATGCAGGTGTTGTACAGCCTCTTTGGAGAACCCGAGTGTCTCCTGTTGGCTTTCCAGTTCAACCCGAACGTTTAAACCCAAGAAGTTCAACCTCACGCAGGGCAGACTAGTTTTACCCTGTTCCATGAAATTCTTTGATGTCATAGTAAAATACCTTGCAGCGGCGTGCCTTTTGGCTGGGTTCCGAACATGTAAACCCTTCTGTATGTTATGTACTGAGTGTTTTTACTCACTTTGACGGCTTGACCATTAACCCGTAAATCTTGCACGAACACTGTTGACGTCGCTTGTTTGGTCGAACTTAAAGCGCCAGCTCTAGGATCAAAAGCCGGTGAAAATAGAATTGTCTTGACGCTAACTGCTAACTGCTTCTGTTTACTTGTGTCCCCCACGCGACCATGGGTTGAAGAATCAGTCCAATGACCGCATGCGTAGTGCCGTACTCTGGGTTTCGACACCTTATATCTCAGCGTCAGTGGCAGGTTGGAATACGCACCCTCATCTATCTGACGGCAATGAGTTTTGTATTTTTGTCAGCTTTGGCCTTAATCAAAGCCGAGAGGCGGTGAACTTGCATCAGTCGAGTGGTCCGTGCATCTTCAATACATGGGGCATTCAAACATTCTACGAACATCAAACAAAACCAACCACATTATGGGTGCAAAAACACCTTTTTGGATCTATTACTCTGGGCCTTCTTGGCAATGATAAGGTCTTACAGTCCGTTCAGCCAGTGTGCTGTTTGTGCTGTACGCCGAAAAAACTATATATATTTTTTGATTGGTCATTGGACCTGAAAAAAAATGCTTTATAGAAACAGCAACATTGGGTTGGTCAATTCAGACGGTTACTAAGCACTGCCAAGTGCAACATACATTTCTCACTTAGATCTCTCAAAAACACAACGAACTGATCTTTTAAAATTTATTCAGGAAGCAGTTTCAGAATGTATCGAGGCCACTTCCAAAAGCGCATCGACACCGCTTTTATCTCCTCTCATTGTGAAATTAGGATGACACAATGGAAGAAAACTCGCTTGCACGCAATAGCTTTCATCCCTTTTCAGAATCCGAATTGCTTGCTAATTTATTGGCCCACCCAATCATTGCATTGAATCGACATACGCGGGTGCACTTTCAGCGATGCATGAGTGAACGCTCATCACTTTCATATCAGCTGATGTATGCCGCAGATTGACTGGAATCAAGAGCTTAATGCAACTGTCGCCCGTGTGCGACTGGATGGTGTGACCTGGATGGCTCAACCTGGCTGGCCAACAGACAAGACCGTCAATTCAAATTGGCTCCCTTGGTATAGGATCTCCAGGTTTATTATGTGCTGTTGAGATGTCATCAGTTATATTGAAGTTACTATCGCCAACGTTCACAAGGACTAATCACAGGCCTTTGCTCTATCGGGGATACAGCGCGAGCGCGGCTACAAAACAGGCCGCAATAGCCACAATGAGGGTCACTAAGCCAACAGGGTGGTATTGAAATGAGTTTGCTTCATCCCCACTCTGCTGTTTGGCGTAAAATAATCTTATGATCATCATTGAACTTTATAAATAATGAACATTACAAATTTTCATCCAATCTAGGACACAGTTGCCTTGCATAATTTTTCCTAAAACAGATACTTACAAATTTCCTGAAAACTATTCGACAATCTTGTGAGTGGCTGCTTTCAAGGAAATGGACTATGGCGTCTCGAACATCACACCAACTGAAACATGAGATAGCCTCCGTGCAGTACATCCATTTGAAGAAGATCAAAAACAAAAGAATCATTTAAGAAGCCAAATTGGTATGCAGATGAGTGCATTTTGCTCGGCACAATATTACTTCCATCCGTTGATATCTACAAAAGTTTGAAATGCCTGAGAGACCAGTATGAATCTCGAATGCTTCGAAAAACTTTTACTGCGTAGAGGAATGAATCACGAATATAGATCAGACTTGCGGCTTTGAAAAAATCTTTGATCGGGATTTCAGCAATGGGTAAAATAACCGTAGTAGAATAACTCCTAACCGTTGACGGATGGCTTATTTGTAACAAAAAAGAGGAGCCTAGATCGAGGGGAAGTAGATTCGCAGCGAGTCCTTATATTGGAAATTTTTATGAGCCTGGAAAAAACATCTGCTATATCCAGGATGTTTTCAAGTCCTCACGACAGATTTCGTCCTACAGTAAAAATTGAAGATGGCTTCCGGATTCCCTAAAACCGGTTTACACGCCCTGTTTTTTTGTAGATCTGTTCTGTTAAACGTACTTGCTTAGAGGGTTCTATTCGACTCATGGTAGACTTCTCAGGATAAAGATGCAATGCTCGCTGGCAATTTGAACTAGAATGCACAATTTGTTCGTCAAACTACATCACCTAAGATTTTTAGGTTGTAAAGAAGCGGATCATGTGTCACCTTATTGTGCTGCTTTGAATTTCCTCAGGAATAGCCCAGGTGTTTTTTAAACAAACCCTTACCACGCCAGAAACACGAAGACGTTCAATTTTTTTAGTTAGTGCAGTGGTTGACTCCGAAAATCTCTGTGAAGAGTTAGTTTACTACTTTCCACTGACCTGCTTACTGATATTAGTCGTGAAACCAGGGATCGTTGACTCTAATTTGTGTTTCAAGAAAAATGGTTCATTCATATTGTGATCTGGGAAACTTTGTTTCTGGATTTGAACTTGAACAGCATTCTAGCTCGCAACGTGCTTGGAATAAGCAGAATGTCTAGTTCTGTTATTTGATTTTAGATGCCTGTCTTTGGAAACTCAGGGAGTAGACGGTTGAGAACACATAACACGTGCTCATTCTGTTAAGACCACAATGCACGAATATTTATGCGCCTAGTTCCTTGATGGGCCACGAGCACCACAGGACATATACGGAGCACGCCGTTCACCCAATTCTGCCTGACAATGTTAGAACGACATTAAAAGTGGTTGTACCAGCTTGGCTTTTGAAAGACTGACCAGAGTGTAACACTGACGAGTGTGAAGTGATGGGTAAAGAGAACTCCGGGCCGTCGGATTTAACACATAGGGTTTGTGCAAGTAGCAGAAGCTTGGTGCCGGCTTATTAAATCTCACATTAATTGCTGGTATTGTAGTTTACTACTATCCTCGTCTAGAGTTATCCTTTTATATCAAAACCTTTTAACGTGACAGGTCTGAGACCATGAGAACCATGAAAGTGTTTCGATTTTGCCTCTGTTCAAAAGCTTGTAACCATGACAGTTGACGCATTTTATTCATCTGGTATTGAAAATGCAACATACTGTAGTGCGCAAAGGTTCACCCAAAGACACCTAACAACAGATATCAGCTTGGAAGAAATGACCGTGCCTGAATTTTTTATCGGCTATTAGCAGATTTTGGGTTCAAAAAGACTTCGTGAGTAGATAAGATACCTTACCTAATTGTAGTCAGATAATTATTTCAGCTAAGAGGCCCCAGTTCGCTCGAAAAAAGGAACGAAACGCGCAAAGACTGGTTCCCGTACCACAGATACACTAAGGTGAAGGCCCGGTCGAAGTTCATATTGCATGGTTTGATTCAAAGAATATTTTGTTAGCAGATGACAAAATCTTTTCTGGTTTCAAGTCTGTCTGAAGATCGACTAGAAAATTGTTTTCTAAAGACAGAAAAACTTAGAGCTTTTGAATTTGACTGTAGTACATATATTTTGCCACATATTATAACACCTTCTCGTGCCACAGTACTGGTTTCTACCGAATTATTGAATAAGAGTGAAGGAAGTTTGGTAGAAAATTATTAAAGCCTCAAGAAAATGAATCTGATTTATCGATCATGCCCAAACAGATAAAAATAAATGGAGGACTGACGGACTAAATCCCCTGGGAGCTTAAATTCTGTTGAGAGTAAGCGAAGCTGTCATTGTGAACGGGCACTAAAATATTTATACCAAAAGTTGCAGGAATACCTCATATACCACCTTCAGTATGAGGAATGTGCATTCAGACCGGGATATTTGTTAATTATGTTGGACAAGTGCAAACTGATTAAGGACAGGTGGCTTGCCATTAAACCTATGGTGGCGTAGAACCTCAGTTATGTGGAAGCAACAAGGGGGCAAGAAACGCATAACACATTTTTTCCTTCCGTGACTGACGTAAACATGAGACTGGAAGCTGTAGGATTAGCAAGCATGCCTGATGGCCATTATGCCTACAAACCCATTCGATAAATATACCCATGCAGATATCCGATGAAGATTCTCCATTCCTTTTCGCTATTGACAGCTAAGAAGAAAAACCTCGGGTGATAAAATACAATAATTCAGTTTGTCGATTTGGCATACCAGTGAAAGGAAGAAGGCCTTTGCTGCGGAGCTGTTTATTAGAGAAACACCAACTGAACAGTTACAGACTGTTGGACAGCGAAGCAAAATTCTCATATGCATCTTGTTCACAAAACTAAATATCCATCTTATCCTTGAACGCGTCTTCCTGAACTTTCCTGGACATTCATTGACTGTGGCCCAAATGCAAGCAAATGCTACAAAACGACTCCACAAATTCCGTAATAGAGCTCATTTTTTAAGAGACGCGAAGTATATTTATGAGAAGACACTACTCGCATGCCTCACAGTAGTATCCTCCTTTACACCAGGAGTGGGGGGGGCAACAAGCGTAAGGAAAAAAGTATCACCAACAGTTCACATTTTTGGGATGGTGGTTCTATCTTGAACTGATTTTCCAGGTAGTATGAGCAACGTTTGTGAGAGAAATGCGAGGGATACATTGATTGGCCTCCGGTGGTCGTACTGTATTATCGTGATATAATTGGTGTTCTTCGGTCGCTTCGAAAATCCGTTTAACTACGATTTCACTTTTTGTACAGTTTTTCTACTGTGCACGAGTAGAACCAGTCCTGTGACGGCAGCTGAGTTGTTTTGTTTTACAGTACAATCAATTTTGTCGAAGATTACGATCCCTGATCAATTGTTCCGACCCCTCTGTTACAGAGGATTTCAAGACTTGGACTTGCACTTGAGCAGGCGCGACGCGTCATCAGACGGCGATGTAAGCTATTTAGCTTGGTCAAATAGGTCTTCGAACTGTTATTTACTTCTCGGCATATTATATCAATCTGTGATGGTGTACCGAAAACGTTCCGCACATCAACAGCAGAGTTCCCCTGCTGTGAGCACTGTGTCAAAGCGAGGTTTATTAAATATCACTCAAGTCGAGAGTCACGGAGTTGGTCACTAACAAAGCATTTTGGACCACACCACCTCTCTCGCTAATATGGAGGTTGCATTGAACCGGTGTGTGTTAATGTGAGGATATTCCGACCCCAAAAACGTTGATTACTAATCCTTGAACGCTAGCTGGTTTAAGAACAGATGTTTTGGTTATTACTTTGACGTTGAAGCAACGGATTTCCAGATAAGTCGGTCAACACAGAAAGCTTTAAACATCGCGATGGCCTTCTGAGGAAGGCGGTGAGTTTGTTGTTCTGTTGTATCACCAGATTACAGGTTGAGTGAAAGGAACACCGCATATAAGAGCGTCAGGACAAGAGCAGTTGGCCCCTTCTATTCTCTTCAGTGTGAATTCCGAGGGTTTAGGTAGTTACTTTGGGCGCTTGGCGATCTCATCGATGCAACTGAATTTTACTCGATCCAACGGGGGCAAGCATACTGTTATTTACTGCCGTAAATGGAATATATTTTCATCCTAACATGCAATAGCGGTTATCCGGTAGGTCTCTGTAAGACACAATAGCACCATACAAAGCTCTGATGGTGAATACTTTTCAGTAGCTCCACATGCTACTTAGATTGATATGGTCTTGCACAAATAAATGCAATGTGCTTCGTGAAGGCGCATGTGATCCAGATGTCCCTAGTGCTAGAAAATCCGATGGTCTCCCTCTGGCTGAAATTCGTATCAGAAAGATAGATTATACCTGCTTCCTATGTACTTTTCCGCGATTTAGAAGCGCACATCATGGCTATGCACGCAAGATACTTCACCGATATGCGACATTTAACCAGCGGGTTCGCAGTTTCCTGGCCTCCTTAGCTCTGACCCCAGTATCCCTATCATGATTAGAAGATAGGCGGTTCAGTTGCCGAGCAAGGGAGTTTTGCAGTTTTCGAACCGTAAGCACGTTACTCGTACTATGACTGCATCATGAGCTCATCGGCGCAGTCATACCAGCGACTATCTTTTCATTCGCATTTTGGAATAGAACTTGCATAAATATGATAGCTAATCACAAAAATAGTCAGTTGTTTTTGAATGCAGCCTGTGACAAACGGCTGAACACCTTGAAATTATCAGTTTTGCGTACGTCGTGTGGCAAAGCGTCGTCCAAGTTTCCACACTAGTGGAGTGTTTCACACAGCCGTTCACTCCTGAATGTCGACAAGATCTGGGGATGAGCAGTTTTTGTGAATCTGCCCAACTAAGTGCCAAACATCCACGTGTACTTGTTATACTCAGTAAGCGCATTTCTAGGTAAAGTCCTTTTCAGAAAAATCCCAGCTCATCTTCAAGGTCAGTTTGTCATATTGGTCGATAAAACCCAATCATAAGTGAGGCAACTGAAAGGTGGTTGTACTTATGGATTGGACGCATGGTGTGAAGTTGAGTAGTTTACGCCATTCATCCCTTACATCTTCAGGTCAGTCAGAAAGTCTGATAAATCGGATTAAGTTTTATGAATAAAAAGTAGGTTCACCGTGGTGCTGACCTTAGCTTCAAGCCGTACTATTTGTACTACCCGCAAAAACTCAATATTATGCCGGCCTCACCATGATGGGAAGCAAGTAAAAACTGGTATGACATTTTAATGACCAGTTGCCTGTCAATATCCCCATTTTTTGCTCCAGTCGACAAAACAGCATTTCGATCAAACAACAGTTTTACTGAATACGGATTGCCAGGTTTACAGTTTCTGCATATAATATCTTATATCGTCAATAAAAGGATATTTTGGGTATTCTAGCATACAAAACTCAATTCACGGTGCGCTGAAAAATAACGAAAACTGACAGTTTAGTTTTAAGGCCAATATATAGGAAATAACATACGAACAGCCTTCAGACTTTGAGTGTAACAAAACCACGTAGTTGTCCCCCTTCAGAGCAACCACTTGGAGAAGCCAGCTAAGAATTTTCCCGCTTGAGACAAACCTTTGAGACCGAATAAATATACCACCTGTATTTGAGCCTACTGACGGGTCCCCATTGACGGGCCACAATAGAGGTCCTATTCATCCACAGTTAAATATGAAGTCTAACTAAAGAAAAACATTCCCTGCGTCGTACTTTGTATGAATGTGAAGAATGCTGAAAAAGGCATTCTGTGTGAAAAATGTGACTACTTTGAGTACATGTATATAATTTCAATGTTCAGTGTTGACGCACCATTACTGAGGACCCTAAGCTACCCAGAATGTAACTGTTAGTCATTTTCTGAAAGCACTGGACCCAGCAAAAACGAACTAGTGGACCGCAAATCAGAAGAAACACCCACTGAAACGGTACTGAAATGCCATCGAGTGAGTGACTTAGTATGGTGTACCCATAAGCACCTGTAAATCTGGGGCGTATCACCGTTTCATTCACGCATTATACATGTGAGTACATAGGGACGGATGATAGTATACAAAAGAATCGTTCAGCTGTAGCACCTATTCGGTGCCTAACTGCCATGCCATCAGAAGTAATGACGAGGGCTGGGATACTGCCAAGTTGCTCAAGCCTAGAGAGAGGAAGTCGAGAAACATCAATTGGGTTCAAACCACGTACCGTCCGGATAGTGAACTCGCGCTCTAATCACTGAGGCATCTCGTTCTCCACATTATACAAATGTGTAAGGAAGCAGTTTGGTTTTTTTGCGACACGGGAAGATTTTCAGTGGACAAACGGAAGTAAACCGCACACTTGGCTAACGAACTAACTGAACTGGCTTACACGACAGTGGAATCAATTTATCTGAAATAAAGAATCGTTTTTCTACTTTGCTGAAAATGATCAAAAGTGTCACGTTCCAAGTGCAAATGATTTTCAAGAGGGAGAAAAAGTATGCCTTTAAAAAACGAAGGTATTTTGGAGCAAAAGCAGAGGAAAGAAGCATTAGGGCCGCTGTTTATTTTTGAGTATCTTCCAAAACTTCTGCTGTCGACGCAGATTTTTCCCACAATCAAAGATTGAGGAGAAGTCTACCAAAGATTTCCAAAATATTGTTACCGAGTGACTACGGAGAGAGGATATGAGTAAAACAGGGTGCACATTGTCCGTCACCAAATGTTCATTGGCAGTCTGCGATGACTATCGAGGCGATCTTCAAAGATTGCTACACAAATACGTACTACGCACGAGTTTCTCCAGCAGTACGTAGAGCTGTATTTTTTCGTCCTATAGTGTTGTTTCAGAAGGCGATATAATTTTGTTTCAACATACACTACTTGTAGATTGTTTTTTGTTCTTTTGTCGCATTTCATGTTGCTCAGCTTTCAATGACCAACTCCAAATGATCTCTGAAAGTGAGTGGACAACAGTAATTTTGTCAGAGGAAATACACAGTTTGTATGGCACAAAAACACGTTCATTAAGTTGATTTCCTGAGTTAAAACATTATGGCAATAATCACGCCATGGATAGCAATCCAATTAAATGAAACATCAACAGAAATGCTTTTTGTCTACTCAACGTGGCTGAACGGTAGACCCGTTGAGATAGAACGGATTTGGTACATTAAATGATCAAATGTAATCTACAATTAGCTCGCCTCAGTAAGTTTTGAAGTACACTCTTGACTGTAGGTTCCGCAAACAATATCCGCCATGACCAACAGGAAATCCGTGGATCAAAAACGGTTATCTAAAACTGATTATTTATCTGATCAACCGATGAAGTACCATCAGAAGTCTGCCAGGAATTCTTAAACAATCTAAAACCAATGGATACACGCGATTTCCACACCAGATGCCGAAAAGCTACAGGTACGTTTTGTTTAATGGCCGCGGCTTTCATCTTACCAGCTGGTATTTCAACAAGAGCATTAAGTGAAAAAAATTAAATTTTCGTATCGTCTACTGCCAGTAAGTTAATGTAATAAACAATGAAATGCTGGATAACCAGATATTTACTAGAATACATTTGACTCTTAGCGCATTAAACCATATAAAATGATGTTCTTATCTGTGGATTCTGGGTGGATGTTTCTTGGTAATTCTGGAATAAAAAGCTCCGCCTCAGTGTTTGCATCTTTGTACGAAATAGTGATCCTTTCTTGTCAACAACAGTTCAATTAAACCATATGCAACCGGAATATCTTGGAAACCAGCAAAGGCAGCATAGAGTAGGGTTATCCTCAACCGCAGAACACCCAAAACGAGAGCTGGAATTTTTAGTCGAGACTCATTTACTGTGCGTAAGAACTGGAAACGCGCTGATAAACTGGTGAGCCACGGACAATGTACTGCAGACGGTAGCGTATCAAGTGCAAGTTTTCACGTAACTAAAGAACTGAAGAACCCTTTAAAGGAGTCGACTCATCGAATCCGGTCGATGATGTTTAGTGGGACTACAACCAGGCCAAGCCTGTGTTGTCAGCAAGGAGTTGACGGAAACGTGGTCACTGCATTGGTCCAGCTGACTACAGATAGCCTATTTGCTCTTCGCCTATTTTTGAATTTTCGACGGCACGCTTTACGCTGTCCTGCATTTGACGTGACAAATTTTCGGCTGATATGAGCGTTGAAAAAGTTATCATGCCGAAGGACCGAACTACTACCATTGCAATTCAAAACCCGTGAATACGACATGAGTTTTACGCAAGGTAAACAACTAGTCAACGGCTGGTTACAACAAAACACATCTTACTGGCTGAATAAGTGCCGGATTAAAGTCAGTCACCTCCACTAGAAGTGAGCATCAAATCACAAATGCAGTTTACATGAATAAGATTCGTGACGGTTTTAAATGAAAAGGCATCCTGTCAGAGTCATTCGTGATGCAAGGATAGCTAGCTCCTTTTTACAGAGAACACTTGAGATACCCTATTCTAACATATCAGTCCTCTGCCCTGAAGAGTCCCGGGTTTATTGGATACATATCACTGGCACGGATTACTTACTCTAGACGAGGAATTTTAACACGAACAAACTGATTACGAAATAGATTTGAACAGATTTGTTTCGGCCAGAATGCTGATCATACGGGACATCACAGACATTATAAGTAACTGCGTTTAAATATCTTGTGTCCTTTGACGAACTATATAGACTACTATTCCCTCCAAGGGTTGTTTTATAAGGTGGCGCACAGTTTTGTCCGGTCGACCTGATGATCGAGCTTGGCCGTGTTACACAGCCAGAATAATAGCATACTATTTAGAGACGGATGTTGGCATGTTACCAGGTAAGCTGAGGCACCAAACAGTGGGGTATGTGTGGCAGGATGAAACAATACCGGGCAAGCTACCGTAAGGAGCAAAGAAGGTAAATTAATGACTGTAGCATATTTATAGCCGGTGATGTGTTAATGAGACCGGAGCGTTAGGTGAATGAGCATTCGTGGGCATCGACAGCCATTAACTTTCGGGAGTACCTTTTTATACGAACATTCAAAGTTCCTTCGATTCATTCTGTGGATGAGCTCGGTTGGTCAAGTGGCGGCATCAAGTTTTACACTGTCAGTTTGATATCTTGCCGATGATAGATCGCAGTTGGACGGTTTTGTATTGACTGAAACATATGTTGGACATATGGCAGCTTGCCTTGAACACGGCCATTGTTAAGTAAACACTGTCTAGCACGATAACATCACAGCGGGGCTTCGACAGAATCGTCAGCATGTCGGTTCATATAAACTTATAAATAGGTGTAATGCTCCCCAGTGAACGGCCTTTGTTTATTCCTTACTGGATAGTTCGCTTATGGCGAAGCGGCTACCTTGGGGTACCACCAGAGGAGAATTAAACAATTAAACCGACAACCTGAGGTGTCCAGCATTTGATCTCGAACAAGAGTTGAATTCTGTATTGAGCAAAGATTTCTGGTAATCCATTCTAGTAAATGAAGCTTGATTATTCCTACGTTAAACTAGTTGCAGGGAATTTCCGACATAGTAAAGTCATATTAGACACGAAAATTTCTAAAATACATTTGTTTTATAATTTGAATGGATGGTTATTTCGGATTAATCGAGAATCCAGTCACACATTATCACATGACATATATTCCACGATTGAAGGGTGAGTGGTAGTGGTGCTATTACCTGTCTAGTGCAATTAAATCACCTAGCCGTTCGGCCACAAGCGGCTGATCAGAAAGATGATTAATCTGCCAGCCGGGAAATGGCGTGTACCAAATCCTTAGTTTCGTGAGGTCAGCTATGCTCAAGATTCGCAATAAGGAAGAAAAGGCTGTACAATGCAATCAAACTATTCGGCATGGGATAGACCCCTTGCAAGACAAAAATTCCACTAAAAGTTGAAAATTTTGGTAGTTTAAAACAGTGACTGACCCCTGTACTGTGCCCGAAGGACCCATTTAAACTCACTTGCTGGCGAACTTAAGTAGTCTCTCATTGATAATTTGTACCCCTCACATTCGGTCCTTGATGATCACAAGTTGATGAGCACAAAAGTGATTGTTTCACCAACCTCGAAGTAAGGCACATCGGGCTAATATATATATATATATAAAACACTGTCTAGCACGATAACATCACAGCGGGGCTTCGACAGAATCGTCAGCATGTCGGTTCATATAAACTTATAAATAGGTGTAATGCTCCCCAGTGAACGGCCTTTGTTTATTCCTTGCTGGATAGTTCGCTTATGGCGAAGCGGCTACCTTGGGGTACCACCAGAGGAGAATTAAACAATTAAACCGACAACCTGAGGTGTCCAGCATTTGATCTCGAACAAGAGTTGAATTCTGTATTGAGCAAAGATTTCTGGTAATCCATTCTAGTAAATGAAGCTTGATTATTCCTACGTTAAACTAGTTGCAGGGAATTTCCGACATAGTAAAGTTATATAAGACACGAAAATTTCTAAAATTACATTTGTTTATAATTTGAATGGATGGTTATTTCGGATTAATCGAGAATCCAGTCACACATTATCACATGACATATATTCCACGATTGAAGGGTGAGTGGTAGTGGTGCTATTACCTGTCTAGTGCAATTAAATCACCTAGCCGTTCGGCCACAAGCGGCTGATCAGAAAGATGATTAATCTGCCAGCCGGGAAATGGCGTGTACCAAATCCTTAGTTTCGTGAGGTCAGCTATGCTCAAGATTCGCAATAAGGAAGAAAAGGCTGTACAATGCAATCAAACTATTCGGCATGGGATAGACCCCTTGCAAGACAAAAATTCCACTAAAAGTTGAAAATTTTGGTAGTTTAAAACAGTGACTGACCCCTGTACTGTGCCCGAAGGACCCATTTAAACTCACTTGCTGGCGAACTTAAGTAGTCTCTCATTGATAATTTGTACCCCTCACATTCGGTCCTTGATGATCACAAGTTGATGAGCACAAAAGTGATTGTTTCACCAACCTCGAAGTAAGGCACATCGGGCTAATATATATATATATATAGACGCAAAGTTCTTTAGCTGACTCCGGGAATGCATACCAAACGCTCGATATTTATATTTGCTATTAGCTCAAGCGTGTAGCCAAGCAAAGCCTGTTTTAATTTATTGTTGGCACCAAGTTTCAACATGTTATTTAGTTTTTCAACGTGAAAAGATCTAATATTTGGAGAACTACAATAGCTAGTTGGTGAGCAGAAGATGACGAATTACCATCGATCTTTTTAGGAAGTCAGTGCATTAAAAGTGACTGTGTCTGCTCTAGAGTGTGCTTGTGTTGGTAAAATACATGAGTTAAGAAAGTAACTGATTGGTGCCTTATATATCGAGGGTGGATTTAAACTCACCCAGCCAGCCATTCGTCCATTTAACTAATTCGCAAAATATTTTTGCTGTTTTTGCACGCGTTTGACATTTGGTAAACTGTAGGAAATCTCAAAGGAAACTCAGTGAATATGTACGCGAACCCGATGAATGGTCGTTATACGATTTATCTTGGTCCTCAAAAAGATGGGTCCAAGTACCCATACTTCAGCTTGCTGGGTTTACAAGCATTTAACAACTTGGCAATTTTTTTGCACTCAGTTCCGTTTGAGGATTTCAGCAAAGCAGGAAGAAAAATCACAAAGTAATGTGTTGAATCTTGCCATTTTGCATACCTCAGCACCTAGTCATATGCCTTCAAAATTGAGCCTGAAGAAAGGATGAACGTCTTGACAGATGGACAAACAAGCCAGTAAAGTCAATAGTCAGAGCCCATATCAGGTTGACTAGAAGCATTGGGGACATAGTCTTGATTCACTGCGGTCCGTACTAAGATAAATCGATCCGATTTTTTGCACAAACTGGGTCTTTAACACTGATTGGCCACCGATACTTCAAAACGCAGTTGTCAGTTGTTTTGACAGGGCATAACTGCTTCGTCCCTATTTACATTCGTTGCATCTCAGCAATCCGTGATTGGTTGCACCAGACAAATTGACAAAATAGTTATTTTCTGATTTTGCGTTTTTGCGAACCGAACGTTTTGGATCAGATGTGACTAAACTTGAGACGAAATGCTGTCCAAAAACGATTACTAGATTGCGGATGTGCAAATCTTGTGAAATAGCGACACTAGCAGACAGGTATGTTCAAATAAACGCAAAACTAGAATCGTTAACCGGCTGTGAATGAGAGGATTTGATACTCCCGAAATCACCCGTTAGCTGGCCAGGATTTATTCACCAAACAAGGCTCTATCTGACTTTAGTGGTTAGTGAATCCTGATCCGAAATTTGGATCCGGTTCATCTAAAGACCCAGCTTATTTCAATGGGTTTTGACTTTCAAAAAGATCAACCGAGTCGAACTGGATAGTGTCTCAAAATGACGTTGGTCCAGTTAAACTGGATAGCATAATGTACCTGAGAGTGTGATCACTAAGATCAGGTCCGTCGTGATCTTCGCTAGATCGTTCGCACTAAATGGGACAGCTAAGTAAAATTTACTTTCTGTTACCACCATCTGTCAATGCAGCAAGTTCTACATTGAAAAAAGTGGGAGGGAATTATGCTCATGAATAGTGACACGGCCGTCGGTAGACAGATCCACTCTGCTTGATACCCATAAATAAAAACCAAGAAGATTTCTGGAGGCTTGGTACTCCACGGTGGACTTAACTAACTGATGCACCAAACTGGATCCAATTTGCACCTAATTACATGCAAAAAACGAATATCTCACCCGGAGTACTCAAAAAAAGTCGTAAATCGAAATAAAAAACGAAACGCTTTAGGGCCAGATCAACACACGTTACACAGTGGAACGCAGGGGGTCAAGGACAAAGGACACTTCAACGTGGACCAGAGTGCGAAACCAGGGGAGGCCGTGCTAAAGGATCACTTGGTTAATAGTCAATTAGGAGATAGGACAACAAAACAACCAATAGAGCCGCTAAACCGAACAACCATTCGTGGTCGAAGTTAAGCTAGGATAACCAGCACGCAACACTACCCGACGGACAATCACCGACCCACCGCCATGCTCCCTAACAATGCAACGATGATGTCATCTCGACTTGTAACGAAACGTCTGTTATCAAATTAGCCGAGCCAAGAATAAAACCAACGACCATCCATACTATCTGAGATACCAACATTCTCCTCATTTGCTAGATATTCGTGTGAGGGAATCAAAGAAATTGAAGCAACACTCAGCCACAAAATTTTTGACAACAAATTACAATTACAAATTTAACTTTTGGAGGCACATTCAACTGCACTCGATCGAGAATAGCATATGTTTCATCATGATTTTGGCCAAAATATTTCAAACTGAGGGATGAGAAGATGGAATGCAGTTAATAATTATATCACACTGGTTTAAAAAAAGAAACTCACAATATCCAGAGCGTTGCACGCAAGGGAAAATTCAATGTAACATATTTTGGTTCCACTGTGCCTAATGAGGTTTCTGGTGGGTGTGCCAATCCCAAAAATGTGTGATCATGAATAGATGGAATAAAACAAATATCATACACGTGAATCTAAATAACATTGTAGATATTTGCCCTACTCTTCTATGTTAATTCACACAAGGAGGACATAGCAAGAGAGAAGGACAGCAAGGTGATCGAGCAATCCAGTGATCCTGAACAAAATAGCCTTACTGCGAGTGGACCGAAACTAGGTGGTTCGTTTTGCAAGCGAACCAATGCGGAATGTATTCTCGCTCCTAAAATACAGCCCGGGAGGCATGGTATTTGCAGCAAAGTTTTATCTGCTTGGCTTAATTAAAGGTGTGCCATCCTGATGTGGCTTAAATTTGGAGTTGACCAAAGAAACAGGCATCAACCCGGTGGACAAGCGTAACCGATACCACTGGTGGTTAATCTCTAGTCATAGTGACCAGCACTGATTAATTTTGCTCAGCTTCATATATTTTTTCGGATTTAACGATGAACAGTGTGTAAACGTTGGTTTTAAATGTAAACGCCCAATTTTTGTCTTTAGCGTAACTAGACTTTTGACTGGTTTGCAATACCTTATTGAGAAATTCGAGACCATCTCTTTCTTTCAGATGGATCAATTGTATATGCTAAACAAAAAGACAGCAATGGGAACAATAAAGTATTTTTTGTAGGAATTTAGCGCAAATACAGCACTTTCTGCTCTGAGCTTCACATTAGTGCATAACTTTTCAATACTTACAAAATGTGGTCACCTAGCAAGGGCCGCTGCATTCACTGCGGTTCTGACAGTTCTCAACTATGACAAAAATGGTCTACTCTTTTGCACCGTTTTTTTACGCGAAACAGACCGGTACACAGCTGCTTACTGGCATAAGCAGTTATGTAAGATATAAGTAAGCCCAGTTCCAATCATGAAATTCAGAGGTAAGAGAATACAAGAGGAAGTTGTTTTGCAGTTTCTAAACCCGGATGGGATCGTTAGCCAGTTGTGCTTGGAATCTCGTCACAGTTTTGTGTGTGGTGGTAACATCTTTACTTGTGCTTGGAAGCCGATTAGCCCTACGGCTGTTTTGTTCTCGTTAAAGGTCACCTGCAGCTTACTAATTTCTGAAGAGTACGTGCAATTTCAAGCTGGACAGCTTTAAAATGCCGCTCGACACAAAGTGCCAGTCAGTGGTTGACTAAATCACATAGGAACAGAAACTAACTACAATCGCCCTTCATTCACCCAAGTTGCATTGTGTAACACCTCAGACGACATCTCAAGCGGAAAGCTCTGGCGAATTGCGGATTTATGTTGCCGATCAGCAGCCCGTGGTCGAATGTTGTGGTTTCTAACTGCTAAACGAAACTTTGGGAGTTTTTTCTAAAAAACTGCGCAATATTCGCAGCTGACTAGATTGACCTTTCTTGCAGGAAAAACGTCCAATGACCGTTGGTTCATCCAGCCATGAAAATGAGCAAAGTTTAATAATAAGTCTAAACAACATGTCTTCATCAACGTATTGTTTTCTTGTAGTATGAAATACCTAACAAAGTTCAACCACACATCGTTGTTGCTGACTAGTGTTTTCAACCGACATACTCCCAATTTTTCGGAAACAGAACGCCATTTGCGTTACACCCATCAGACGGACAAGTCACGGATGATGTTATGATGCCGATGACTTACGAAAGCGAGTACACTTCTTTGATATTGTTCAGAAAACAATCTCAAGCTGAAAGTTATAGCTTAAATGACGATAAGAGAATTTTCCGACTACGGTTTATTTGCTTTCTAAGTGTAATTTGAGCGCAGATAAAGTAATAGAAGAGATAAACACAAGGGTCGGGATAGAAACTGGCAACGGCTTGCCTAAACATATGTTTGAGTGGACGGCTTCTTAAATCACACCGACTCCACAGGTCAAATTAGATCAGGCTAAATCCAGTGGAGGAAGTTTTGTGCTCCAGAGCAATCGATTTCTAGGTATCCAATGCAGCTAATTGCAGTTGAGTATACTAGACACGTGCAAATCCAAATCTAAAACAGAATGAGGTATTCGTCGCGGAGTGCTTGCACCTACTGTGTTTGCACTATTGAAAAGTACTCGAATCATTGGCTCGGGTAAATCAAGTCCAAGTAGATGCTGGGTCGCTGACCACGATGAGTCAGTGAGTTAGCTCGTTTGACCTTGATTCTCACCATCGGTACAGTATATCAGTAGCCTACCCAGTCAAGTCGCAGTCCGTCTGATGATGATGGTGGTAAGTCGCTGGCTGGGTCTGATTAGGTGGATGTAGTCCTCACTTGTGGCTGAGTGAAGATGATTAACAGTTGGCAGTCTGAACTTGACCCGACGAACACTTCGGTTGACATCCAATTACGTTTAGTTGGGGCCAACATGGCAATACACACTGCAATTAAAGACAAACTAATGTAAACTGATTCGGTTTGCAATCGTCCTTTGTGGTAAAAACGGCTGACTAGTCAACTGCGATACAGTTGGTTAAACAATCAAGGAACACTTGAACGTTTAAATCGGGTATGAAGAAGAACAACCTCCGCATCTCAACAAAACAATTGCTACAGCTTATGTAACATCATAGCGTTCAAATGCCTCTAGAAATTTTGTAAGCGGTGGAAACCAACGACCATTCGTGTCACCCTTTGAGAATCTTTTGCGGGCACTTCCAACCGGAACATATTGGTTATTCAGGCCTTAAAATAATGTAAAACTACGGGGTATTATGTATTTGTTAGAAAAAAATTTCAAGAAGTTAGAAATCAGAACTTGATTATTCTTGAAGAAGTACATCTTGCTTTTTGATTATCATCTAATACAAGTCTCAGCCTTCAAGTCCTCCATCTCAAACGTGAAGCAACAAATGATTATTCCCAGGTAATCAAATTTCCTGACATTTTTCAAGCATCCGCCAAACGAAGAATTTGGTTTTCGTTGAAACTGTAAATCAGCACCACAGATTACCAATCATCGTCAAATGCTTGTGACAACTTTGTTTGGAGTTTGCCCCTATCCAAGCCCTTTTCGCCACAAATCGGCAGTCTTTTGTTTAGTAAATTAACCAACGAGTGATTCAGCTTGGTTCCAGGTGAGTCCCCCGGCAAACCAAATTGATATGCAAATGAGTGCAGTTCGCTCAGTTAGTACAGTTTGGGTTTAGGTGGAACATAAGGTTTAGAAAAACTGGGGGACTGTGTCTAATTGATAAGCCACAAGAAGGGCAAAACCGGCCATGGGCTGCCCATAATTTCTTCGTCAAAGTTATGAGAAATGCATTTCGTTTAGAGCAAAAAACTTGCTGAATGTAAGGAGTTCGTTTTCACATGGCCATTGCCTCATTATTCCTTATTAATTATTCCTTTATCAATTAATCTGGTTAGAATTTACCAAGCAAAGGATCAGTGTACTCGGATTTCGCTTTTATTAGAGTTCATCAGTACCGAATCGCCTTGCTTTCACGGGCATATGCAGCCCAAATATGTAGCACACATCGGGCAGCCTAATCACACCCCCTAGGCATTATTTTGTTCGCCAGCTCGGACGGAGTAATTCAAGTGCATCCAGCCTGACAGATTAGTCGTGGGAAATTTGCAAAAACACTTGCCTTGCGCGCCAGGGTTCATAATCTTGTGAATTTAGGAATGTGCGCTGCTGCTGAGCTTTATTAAAAGTGAAACTAGTCCTCAAGACATTTTTTGGTATGGATCGACCGGAATGTGTGCACCAAAATAGAATGACTATTCAGACAAGCGTAACGTGAGCAGAAATGCATATTTTTGATTAGCGGAGGAATGCTAGAACCATGAAGCTTGCTGAAAGTCCGTAGCTAGTGAATACTTTTTTCCGTTTTCACACGGTAAGTATGTTTTCTACAGCGGTATTAGGTTTGGACTAGTTAGATCTTCATCCTGTCCATGGTTTCGAAAAATACGGTAGGATTACTACACTTTTGTGCCAATCCGTTGTGTGGATGTTTCCCAACCACTCTGGAAGTTCTGACATGACTTTTTGTTGATGACTGCAGTAGTTTTGATTGCGATTGAATTAGCCTACTTCAGACGCCGACTAAATTCTCAATAATTCTAGCTGAGTCGCTAAATTTTGTGGATTCATTGCACAAAACTCAGGATATAATGGAAACTATTTATTGAAATTTATCTCTTGCCGATAATTTTGTTGGCATGTGATGGATAAACTCTTCTATTTGAGAAAGGTATCACGACGGTTTGTCGTGTATTGACGGTTATTCAGCGCATGCAAGAGAACGTGAGTGCAATGCTTTCAACTGAAAAATAATCGTAAATTCGGAACACTAGTGTTTCAACGGTGAAAATATGAAACATTGGCGCACTAATTATGTTTCTGAAACAACTCTGTTCAAAGGCCAATAAATGACAAAATTCTGGGAAATCGGCATCATCTGAAATTCCCTACAAAGACCCCTCTTCTTGGATGCATAGTCTAGTATAGAAAGACCTACCTCGCTTGGTGTTGCACACGTACTACGAGTAGGTCGTATACAGTGCTAATTGTTTGGTAATAAACTGCCTTGAGAATTCATAAGCTTTGTAGTCTCCGAGTAATTGAAAATGATTCGAGCGTATGACAATGGCGGTACGTGTATGAATTCTGATCCGACTTGCACCAATGCGCGCGTTAGCATGAGAAAACTACTTAGTACTCTGCTTTAATAGTCCTAAATACCTGAATCGTGTGATTCTTCATGCAATAATCTCCACATATGATCAAACTATTCCCTTTTTGTTATTTCTCACTATTTGTTCCGAGGAAACCTTTTACCAGCCAATTGAAAGAAAAGAAAAAGAAATGGGCAAATGTCGTTGAAGTGGCTGTGTATCATTGATTGCAATTGCGAAGCCGCAGTCATAACATATGGTCAAAACATAAGTCATACAGATCTGGTGACAAGTGGAAGCAGCCCCTGTCGGATCACTGTTTCATACTTTTGAATCTATATCGTTTTAGGGTATTCAGCAAATAACCTCACACTTAATGCCTCCTTGCCCTATGAAATAAATAAACAGTTTGTTAGGATTTCAGCGAGAGATTAAGGTTTCTACTGCATCCATCTAAAATTCCCGGTCAAACGTTGAAGTTAGTCATGTTGACAAAAGTTCAAAATTTTTTACTCCTTGATGAACAAACATTCTGCATTCTGATTTTTAAGGTATTTTTGTCACGTGTCTCACGAATGTGACACAACTAGCTCAATTTTTCGCTATGAAAAACATTTGCTAACCGAATCAGTTCACGTTAGCTTATGTTTTCCTCCACCATAGAATTCCATAATTGTCTTCATCTAAGATTTACCAGATGTCGATGGCGCATTGTTGGGCTGCTACCGGAAGCGCCGTTTATACCAGCAAACCCAGTCAGTGGTCTGCCACCGGTACCATCAAACGGATCGAGTAGGCTGCCCATATGATGTAACAGAAATTGCAAACAACCTCGGGCGAGCCAACTTGCAGGCTTATTCTGGTCAGCATGCCAAAGTCCTCCAGAACTTCTCATAAAAGTCACTTGACTGAAATATCATCAGTATGGAAGAATATGTGAGTGCACATGCACCTCCATGAGCACATAAATCTGTTAGGCTTTGTGATTTACAACTGGGTAGATTTAGGACAGATTGCTAGACAATTCTTCCATCTAGCCACAGTACGACATGCTGATGTTCTATGATTGGACAAAAAGAAGGCGAAGTTTGGCCAGGAAACAGTTTGAATGCTGGAATTATACGAGATGGTGGAATGGCTGCGATGACCTCCCTTACATGGGGTGCAAAACGTTAGGAAAAACCTTGCAAGCGGACATGTTGGTAACAATGGACTTTTGGTCTAAAAACAGAGTAACGCTTTGTCTTCCCGGTATAGACAAGGGTAGTGTGTTCAGAGAAAGGGTACAGGTTGAAACACTGATAGAAGTAAGATTCTGCAAATACAAGGCTAGGCAGCAAAATAGAAGCAGAGGTAGATCGCTGAATTTTATCTGCCATAAGTCTAGGGGATACATATGTGTTCAATCTAAGCGAAAACTAGGCGGACAAATTCTGGAGTCCATCAGGTCTATGACGAACGCGATGAAATTTTGGATAAACCCATGATCATACCATACGCTCATTCGAAGTTACTGAAATCCAGATATCAGAAGTTTTCTAATGTATGGAGGGGAAATGGCCAGTCGTTAGGGCGGTATTTATACAGTTTGGAAATGCATTGCGTTCAGTTTATGAAGTATTTACGAGGACGATTTACCGGACCCAAACATACGCCACAGGAAAGGCAGATCTGCAGCATAATGCTTAGATCAAGACTCTCAAACCCACTAGTATGGTCCAAAAATGGTATTGAAGCATTCGCATCAGGCGTCAAGGCAAGAGAACTAAAACCGAAAGCTAGATCATCAGGGCATGAGTAAGGTAGCTTTCATATAAACTGAATTTCACCCCTTGTTCATAATTGAACTCATATCTTCAAATACCATATTTTTAAGAACTGAAAAAAAACAAAGTTAGAACCAATTGTGACTTCTGACAAAGTTATTTTTAAGACTGAAAAAAACAAAGTTAGAACCAACTGTGACTTCCGACAAAGTGGACAAATTTCCAGTTTTCAGTTTTTCGCTGATGTTTAGCGTGAGCTGAGTAACTTGGCCAATGAGTATGATGGCTTCCCGAATTGGCCCTCAATTCCAATGAATGGTAGAGAATCAGATCGTATGCACTTTCAGACATCGTTCTCTAAGTCAGTCTTTACACCCCAGCTGGAGTGACAAAACTTGGCTGATTCGGTAGCTGCATTAGACTTGGATGGGGGGCTCAATAATGTGAAGGGAAGAATTCACGGATGAGTTTATCTTATATGAAGTTTGAGATTATTCGATGACTATCCAGAGCTCCGGTGCATTTCAAATCTCTTGGCAAAGTTTACCTCCATTTATCGTTCCTCCATTTTGATTGCTGTCTTATTTCATCCAGCAAGGTATAGGCTGCGCGTCTTCACGCTGACGAGCCACGTAACTATTTTTGATAAGTGTAGTGATGCCTGTAGGCCTGAAAATACGTAGCGTTGGTTGCGTAGAATATGTCAAAATAAACCCGAGTGTTGAAGACACAAAGGCTATTATGAGCTTCGAAGAGTTTTGGATGTGCTTTTTTTATTTCATTTCAGAGAGGCGTTATGCATGCTAATATCTTAGCATTCTGTAGTACTGAGCAAAAATATAATGCTTTGGGATGATAACATAAAGCGGTTTCTGAGTAGCAGAGCACTCTGTTTTACAAAACACAGCCAGGTTTACTTCCGAATCAGGTAGGAAAATTGTCAATCTTTTACGTTAGCAACTACGTTAAGAAATAAATGTCAAGACCGGTAGGTCACAGGTAGCACAGAAAATTATGAAATGGGCAACAGCCGTATGGAAGACGAACAAACAAGCATAGCAATTTTAGTTCGTTCATGGTCTGTTCCAAACATTTTAACCGNCTCGTCCTATCGCAGGTGATAGATATCCGGTCATTCACAAGCCAATTTACACTAAGTTAACTTGGGATCTGCCGGTGTTGGACTGTATGTAGAGATAACATACTAACACTATGGATAGGTCCCACTTAAAATCGCCAAGTTTGGCTGTCAGCCATTTAGCGGAAGTTCGAATTTTGAGCCTCGTAATGCCATTTGCTACCAGTGAAAGGATGCGGTCCTTAACCGTTTGATACATCGCTGGGACCTGTCGGTGTTGGACTGTATGTAGAGATAACATAGTAACACCATGGATAGGTTCCACTTAAAATCGCCGAGTTTGGCTGTCAGCCATTTAGCGGTAGTTTGATTTTTGCGCCTCGTAATGCCGTTTTCTACCAGTGAAAGGGTGCGGTCCTTAACCGTTTGATACATCGCTGCTTGAGACGAGTGAATTGTTTGCCTTCAAAAAGTAGTCCGTTACTTTCAGCTTTGGTACACCATGCGTTTTCAAAGGCGGTGACTTCTAACTCCACTGGTCGTGTCCCATGACTTGACATAGCTTCCGTCTTGTACAATGGGAAAACGTTGTGATTGTCAAAACTCACGAATTACCACTATTCGTCACTCAAATTAGCTTGGTCATGCCGACGGGTCATAGTTTTCTTATTTATGACACAAAGGTAAATTCCGTAGTCCGATTCGCCTTGACTGCAAACCTTAGTCAAGTTGCCTCTTCGTTACCTCGTAAGAATTGAGCATCAACTACTAATGCTCCATAATGCGAACGGGTTTCGCTGAAGATGAACTTCCTGTTGCAGTCTCGATTCTGGCCGCCGCCATTAACAGCCAATATCAGAACGGGAAATCGGTAACTTACACGCGTTGAGGTCGATACTGTCACGTGTTAGAGAAGCCTGTGGTGAAAATACAAACGTCCAGCTAACTGGCCAACTGCTATGTTTCTTCATGTTGCAGTTGTTTGATACTCCACGTACAACAATATCTAGTGTGAATACCCAATCACCACGTAAATATACTCAGCCAAGCAATCCTGGAAGCTCTAATTTAGAACATTTTTGGTTCCACCCACATAGAAATCTACAGTTCACATACTTGTCAAGTGTTTCACGCTCGCTTATTTTCAACCGATATGAAGCTGCGGACCGACTAAAAACAAAGTGACTACTTTCTTCATCTAATAAACGAAGAATTTTAAGCAGGAATAGATAATTTATCTGCCTTAACCGCTATACTTTTCTTCCAATTCTTTGCCATTTTTCCAATTTTCCATTTCTTTACCAAAGATAGTGACTACAGTATATGTGATGAATGCTTATCCACTAAGGATCTTCCGCTAAAATGCAACACACCTATGTAAATATTGGCCTTACATTCGTTTAAATTTTCGTATTCACCTTTCACTTAAGGCGGTTCTGATTATGGTAATGAAAAAAGACTGCCACATTTTGGATGTCATGATTTCATCCGCAGGACGCTGTTGGCGCGTCAATATTAGAGAGTTTCCTTAGCCTTTATGTAGATAGTTGCAGATAGTTGCACACCATTCCGCTTCAGGTGCAGACAACTCTGTTTCAAAAGTAATAAAAGTGAAAAACGAAAGAACTAAGTAAACCAGGAAACAGTCCACGTTTGCCACAATAATATTACGCTTGGCAGGCTGTCAATAAAGAACCCCAAAGGACGGGAAGTTATTATACGCTGGATAAAAGAGTCATGGCATGGGTGTAGAGCTCAAAAAGCTATTCACTACATGGGTCGGTGGAAAGTCAAAAAGAATCTGACCTGAGTAGAGTGATTTCATAGTAGAATGGATGAGGCTAGTGTCACTACCAAAGAACACCATCCCACCCCGAATTTTCGAATTACGCGCTTCGAACGCCGACACACATTTACTTCAGGTTTATTACTTCTTCGAGTTTTGAATGAATTGTGAATTTGGCACCATATGTTCATGCAAATTTCATTGGATATTTTGTTGACGCGCCAGTTCAATGGTGTATTCTGCTCATATCCAGCTTTTCACACAGTGGTAACAATAGTATACAGGTCTAGAGGTCATTTTTAAATACTCTAACAAAGAATGTCACTGTAAGTCTCTCATCTGTAAAGATTAGCCTTGGTTGTCTGCAGAGGTCTCAATATAAGAAATAATTTTTTTGGCTTGCTAGCGCAACAAGCAGTGTGTCGAATCTCAAAACACACCGAGAGGCGGAAAGAACACCGAATGCGTTGTGTAGCTATTCGCTTCATTGTGTGGTGTCCTTCACGTTGGTTTCACATGTTGTTATGCCTATCACCATCCGCTTTAGGCAATAAACTATCAACATATGTGCTTTTCAGTGGGTAACATTGGATAGCAAGACAACAGCGTCCCAGTTAATGACCGGAAGCTAGTCACGCTGCTGTCCGTTTGTGATGGCATGTCCGATTTTGCTGCTAGCTTGTTTGCGTCGTAATCAAACGGACAATAGTTAGTGCGTTTGGGAAGCTCTCTTAAATGATGGAAGTAAAAATGTGGGTTTCTCGAAATTTCGAAGGTAAATGTTTCAACACAAATATTAGAGCGCTTTGAACAAAGGTCACCAATAAAATGACTGCTCGTTAAACATGTGACCAGGAGGTTCTTTTTAGACTGAAGCTCGGAATGACTAGAGTTGCTAATTTAAATTTATTGGGCTTGGTCGTGATAAGTCTTAATATATCAAATGAGACAGCTTCCACTACGTTCTAATGAAAATGAACCAAAAATGGAGCGATTCGGACATTTTTTCCACTCTTAGAAGGGCTTTTTAATCGGAAACTCAGTGGACCATACCATTGACTCGCTTTTTGAGGATTTACATACGAATCTCTTCGCAAGTGTCCTGTAAATAGCTATCAAACGCTTTCAATGCAATCACTGCAGTGGTCGGTCAGCAACTAATTTCAAGTCGTTTGTCAGAGCGGTTCACCGTTTTGTCATTGAGCGGTTTCATAGAATACAATAAGCTTTGCAAGCAAAACAATAGTTTGCTAGACAATATTAATTCTATGAGTTCCTGGTGAGCTTTGAAAACTTCACCAGGCGCAAACAAAAACAGGGTTGTCACAAGTAGGCAGAAGCGGCGGTTATAGCCAAAAACTAAGGACAGTTTTGTGGACAGTTATCTGCAATTGGGTGATTGAGCGAAATACGTGAGTAAAACCTGACTGAAAGAAGGTTAACTTGAGTAGAATTGAGTCATCGGTGCACTTATTGGTGTAACTTGGAAGTATGTAGCGTTAATCAACCCATTAGTATTTCATCACTTATATGCTTTTTTCAGGGACTTCCTGGTAGTTCATCGGACAAATCGACAAAATGAGTACCTTGCTTTTTGTAGTATTTATTTTTTACTTATATAAGCTAACCTGTTGAAACGCTTTATCTGGTAGAAAGTGGGATGAAGAAAGTTTTGCCAACTGTTTGGTGTACAAATCGAACAATGTACAACCTAGGAGTTGGTGCGATCGTTTGTCTCTGAATCTCATTAGGCCGATTCAGGCCAAAGTATGAACACGACTGTGTGGCCAGTAGTCAGAAATATAAAGTGGGTTTCAGGCGATTATCGTCATAATTTTGCGGCGCTCGTTGTGACGTTTCACACATGTTTTGGCATTCATGTCCTTTGGAAGAAAACACGCTCTAACCAAGATGCGATTGGATTCCACTTATCAGTCACACAAAATGCTTATCTTTACTGGGGCGTATCCGAGCCGCTTATGGTGACCGGTGAAGATTCGGTTAAAAGCTTCGGGTTAGCTACTACAGAGACTCCCATCAGTTGATGAGATTTCGGAACGGCCGTCGACGCCTACGAGGGACCTGCACAAAATGGCCGGCCAGCAAAAGGTCGTGAACAATCAACAGACACCCAATTGATCACATTAAAGATAGAAGACCCCTTGTCACAGAGCTATTTTGGGTCCAAACATGGGTTCATAACAAGCGTTTGGGTTAAAGTCAACGTTGCTGGTTTGAAAATTATTAGATGTTCCGCAAGTGACAATTTAGAAACCACAGCCTAACTGTCCTCTAGCAATCACATTATCCGGCAACGTCAAAAAAATTGGACAGAGCATCACACAAAATCCGTGTCATTCAAGAATCGCACTGATGTCCACTGTGTCAGTCATAAGAATTTTATATCATTTGGCCATATTATACTCACGTCTGAAATGAAACGGTGAGAAACAAGTTTTTAGGTAGCTTTGAAATTTCTTCTTCGTATGTAATAAGGATTTTCTCACTCCGTAGTTTGGGTGTTCCGTGTCTGATTGAAAAGTGTTGCATTTCTGAATACTGAAGCTAATTGTATACGCTTTACACTGTGCCTCCGTTCAAATTCAGTCAAATAACTTTAGTAAAACATTTGAGTTCCAAGTAAATCTGCTCATCGCACAAATGTTCAAAATCAATTGAGTTAGACGGACAACATTATGGGGTCACTTGTTCAGCGAAATATGGCTAATAGACCTGTTCTGAAATATCACAGAGTAAAATTGTAGCCTATAGTATAATTATTACTAACATTTTGCTGTTGATTTGACATAAATATTGGGAGACAAGTGTGGGAAATTACGAGAACCCTGTCTGGAATTATCATATCTGATCTAATTACGGCGGAAAATGGGCCAAATCTAGTAATCGAACCGTGTGTGTATGTGTAGCTGTTCTGCTGGATAGTGTAACAAAACTGATGTGAGTGATAGCAGAACGAACGAGAGTAATTTTAGTATAAAGTGACATCAATGATGACGTCACTGGATGTTCTAGGCAAAGTAACAACGGAGCAGATGAAATTGTGCTCTTCAGCACCGTTTCATCACAAGACATTTGCATTATTCGCTTCGGTGGGGATTTTCTCCAGCGGGTTTATAAAAAGAGAATAGTTCCACCAGGAAAACCCAAACCAAAATACCTAAACTTTGAACCGAAGTAAAATGCCAGTCAGGATTCATCCTTGTAAACAAGATGAAGACTAATGAGCTCCAGATTTTCTTGGATGGCAAACTTCCATTTAACTGACGATGAAGTTCGGGGAGCAAAAAATTCGCACCACATAAAAAAATAATGTATATTTTGTTATATAACGTGGTTTTTGTGTAGGTTCTTGAATAACTACTGAGTAAATGTAGGTGGCCCCTTCAGACTAACTGACGAATCATTGAACTACGGCACTGATATACTCGGCATGATGCCTTAGATTCCTCAGATTGTCTAAACACTTGAATAGCGGATCAAGTAAAGCAAGCTGACAGGTACGGATGAAAAGTCCTGAGTTACGCCACTTTACTGCAAACACCAGTGTCTATTTTGAGTGAAGGTTTTACAGGGGTGTCCCTGAATGATGGCGCACTCACCTGCAGTGGTTGGTACTTGGCCGCCAAGTTGACCTGGACATTCGGGGCAGGTTGTTTCTCAGATAGACCACACCATTGGATTATATGCAATTCAAAAGATCATGAATTGGTATATTCTCACTGAATTGCTGTTTTGTGCTTCCTTCTTATGATGAGTTCAAACCTTCGAATTTCGTTTACCTAATCGAGTGAAATCTGCAATCTGGTGCTCTCTCATGATTTTGAAGCATCGCAAGGTCATAACACACCGTCAGCCCAGAAACAGCCAAATTTGGTCACGCTGGGAGCTGAACGCCGTCCTTTTCTCCAGGTTTAAAATATTAATTACGACTTTTTTAATATCCTTAGTGATAGTGAGAACTAAATCTATCATTTGATGTTGCGTTCTGCTTGCACCCATTAGTCGATGGTGAAAACTGGAATGTCTTTGTACACGAATATTTACAGAATGCGCCATTGGAAAGGCTTCGGTAGCGTACCGTGTTAGTCATTGCGGGGAAGATTTAGATGGGTGGGCGGTTCAAGGCCCTAAATGTTCTATTGCTTGCTGACTACACCTGGCATGGTAAACAAACTGTGCGGTATGAACTTACCTATTAGTGGCCACGTGACACAGAGGCACCAGAGTTAGCTATCAGTGTTTGTTATGAGCCTGAACTGAGACACACGATCGCATAAAACGTACTTATTTCTATTGACTTGAGGCTAACTTCACAGCGGTTTTAGTGCATTCAGGTAAGCATTTTCCCCAGCTTAACATGACATGATCCCGAAATTTAATAATTTCAGATCTTTCTGCTTCGAACAGAGTTTGGATGCCGTAAGATTTGTAGACATTAGATTCTCTTCGCATATGACCGCGTGAAATGACGTCCCCGTACGCAAGCGTATGGATGACGAATGCGAGATTGCCAGCTGAGCTTTTCGGATGGGATGACACCAAGTATTTCACACAACTCAATCTTGGGAGATGAGCTTCATTAACCAGAGAGATGAAAATACGCCGAGAGGATCCACGTTTTGTTTACCCAGGTGGGAACAGGAAGTTACAGACTAGACTTACAAAACATATGGAAATAGGGAATGTCCTTTAGACTACCTAACAAGTTATGAGGAACCAACCTGTAACTTATTGTCAGCTTATGAACTGTCACAATCACTACTGATCACAATATCGTTCGCTTGCTCCTACAGGTGACAAAACAAGAAAACGGATAATTCATGACCATACAGAATAAACAAAGTGAAAAAATAGCGCTTTGTAAAGCGGCTGTTTTGTTTGGGATTGGCGAGGTCTTTCAGTTATCAACCATGTAAGATGAGTTCGGGTAGCACACACTAAAACACACTTGATGGAAGATTGCTCGTTAACCAACCGGCAGGGGTCGTGGCAACAGGTATCGATTGACGCTTTCAGTGACTCCTGTGATCGTGGGAAAGTAGATGCAGCTCATTCCTTCTTTTTGAGTTCCAATGAGAGCGGATGCACAGGATATGCTTTGAATAATGATTGTGATCTTTAATAAGCTATCTGAATGGTGGATCACTACAACAACCTACCCATTTCAAAGAGCTTTAAAGGCAGACACTCACACCAGCACTGCCAGTAACTTGAAGTCCCTATCCTATGCTGACNTTTCAAAGAGCTTTAAAGGCAGACACTCACACCAGCACTGCCAGTAACTTGAAGTCCCTTTCCTATGCTGACTGTGGAGCTTGAATTTGTTTAATTTCAGTTTGAAAGAGTGTTCTTCCATAGGAGTTGTTGCTAGAGTTTCAGCTAAGCTGCTGTTTGCATATGTCACATGAATACCCAAAGCCATCTTATGATACCTCGTGCCGGTGAGAGTAGCATAGCGTTTATGCAAATCAATTTGCTCTATACAAGACTTTACCAAGGTGCATAACCACACAGTGGTAGGAGGCCTACCCATATATCACCGCAATTTTTGTTACCAGTTCAGATGCTGCTGTCGCTCCTGTTCAACCCGTAGATTCTTTCTTTCCTCTGATTAGTTGGCCGTCTAGATTTCGGTCTGATTTCGCGATATTTTGGTACTTTTTAAATCCTAGATTAAAAGAATGGTCAGCTTGTTTTTTCTCCAACGTAGCGTTCAGCATGAAAAAAGAGCTTCTAGCCGAGGCCATGAGCCTCTTGCAGCAATATTTTAAGAAACAGACTACACTTGCCTAGGATCACAAAGAATGGGGGCACCTAAGGGCATTATAAGTGGTTTCGGTTCAGTAAGTTTTCATCTCGGATACGCTAGATGCGAAGTGGATGATCTACAAGCATACTTTCATGAAACGCCGTGCAAAAATTACTGCAGCTTCTTGAATTTTCGACAATACTAGAACCTTTAAACGGTAATTTTTAACTGTTTTACATTGGAATAACTTGTCTAACAACATTACACAGTTTTCAGTTCAGCGCTGGAGGATCACCAGAACGTATGTAATTGAGGATTCGGCCTCAGTAGAATTACTGGTCTCAAAAGTGAGCTTTGTTTGCGCGATTCAGCTCACAATAATTTGCACCTTGCAGCACAGACACAGCTGCGTTCAGCCCCGTCGATTAGTACATTTCTTGCGTGAAATGGATGACTGTGAAGCACCAATCTTCCGTATTTTCTGAAATAAAGCCTGAGTGTAGACCATGAACCAGCGATGGACAATTCAAAGGTTGATGTTTGAGATAGAAAACATACCTATTGACACGTTTTCTCAGTTTTAATCAGGTGTATAAGTAAGCGAAGGAAGCATTTTGATAGCTCTGGAGCACACCTGCACCATGGAATTAAGCAGTTTCAGAGAACGTTGCCCTTCACTATCTCATGCAATCAAATCTGTCATTCAACCTTGTGAGATACCATTTCCATGGCTAGAATATTCAACCAGCATTAGGAAATTGAAGATATTTTGACGTTTTACATAGTTCAGATTTGATCTGATTCGACGCTTATTTTCGCGACAGTTGTCGCGTAACTTGGACAACGCCCTTCAAAATAAGGAAAACTGGCATTTCCAAAAATGTCTGTTGCACGAATCGAGAGGACAATGAGTTAAATCCGTAATTACATGCACTACAAACTGAACAAGCAATGCAACTGTAGTTATTGAACCTGTTGTGTTTTGGAAGTTTGTCATTTGTTGTTACTGGTCTTTGTCTTTCACGTGTAATTTCGTACCCTTCATTCTATGGGTTCATCGATTTTCTTTTTGTGACTAGAATCTCCTGAATGTAGTGTGAGACGGAAATATAGTGAAAGAAAATTACACACAGATCGTTTACCTTCTTAAGGTCACAACGGTAGGCGAACCCACGTGGGCATACTACCTCGGTGGGTATGTAATAGGAAAAAAGCATACACAAGGTTTGGTCGACAGGAAACTGACTTGCAACTGGCCTACTGTCTTTATCAAAATGTGTGTTCAGGCCAGTATCTATCTTTGGTCTCCAGGGTGTCCGACTTTAATTAGGGCGTATTTTTATGGATCATCATTTCTAGGTGTATCAGTCTTTCCATTGAGATTAAAATCTGCCTTTGAACGGATATATCTGGACGAAGCACTTGACTACATTGATATTTCCAGCATTCACACACTCTCCAAAGTACTACATCTCACCCAGGACTTTACTGAAAAGCATAATGTTGATTTGACACTTGAAATAACGCCTGCGTGTATGTTACACTGCTTAAGAAACTTTGGGAACTTGTTTTTTCAGGTTTACGTATGCAGCTGTTAGAGAACAGTTAAAAAATTAGTTTGCTCTTCCTCTCATCACTTGCTTTTGTTTACCGATCGATGCCATATACCTCAAGCTGGATGATAATATCAGGAACTAATATTCGCCCATATCTTATACCGACTTCAAGGCAACAACCAAAGGACTCTTTGCAACAAATTGCAATGTTTTCTGTAATGGTCCTGATTCCCAATGAGATGCCTTGAATTCGGACGAGAGGGCAGACTTAGCGGACTTTTGCAATCAACCGGTGCCCTCTATCAATCATTAGGCATTTCACTATTCGGCGCTTAATGGGTCTGCGTGCACCACCTCGATCCCCAGTTTTCCTGGCTTCAATGGTGACGCGAGGCCGTGTCCACTGTGGTGGGCAAACGACCCCGGGTTAATGATTTCAAAAAACCGCCAGCATGGCTTCTTTCATCTTTCTCCAATGGTCACAGAAATCACCATTACAATCATTGTACTCGTCGAGTTATACAAGCCCCTCAGCCAAATCAAAATGACACTGTTGGGGTACGAAGACGCTTTGCAGGTGATAAACTGAATGACTTTTCGTCAACCAGCTTGTTCTGGAAGGGAAACAAATAGATACGCGTGACTGTATGATGTCATGATCAGGATCAAGCGGTGTATATAAAATGAACGAAAATCCTGTATCGAAGCTTTTCACATCATCTAAATGTGTCGGCAGCTAGTTTGCAGTTAACAGCTTCCAAGTTCCATGGTTTGAGCGTTTGTGCTGAAAGATATGCTGTCTGTCAGCACATAAATTAAGAAGCAGTAACGTGAGGATCAACCGCGAATCCGCCGCCAAGATGGGCCTCCCTCGGGACTTAGTCGGCTAACCCGAGCACTCATGCATCTACCAGAATCCCAATATCTGTACCTCTTAATAAGCTAAGCACCCTTGGAAAATCCCGATGGAATTTGTCATTTTCAGTCTAAGAGATGCTGCCTGTTTAGAGCATACGGTGACAACAAACAAAGCAAATTACGCTTCGGGACGCACTGATCTTGGTTGATCCAGTCAATCATACAACAAAGAGACCTTCGTTCACTGAAATCAAGCCCAGTAAGGCTCGCTCGGCTGTGGGGTTGAGCATATACAACCGTAGATACCACGACCAACTGCATCAGGATCGTCAAACATCATAATAGTAAGATTCGTGAAATTTGAGCTGGGTCCGAGCAATGTGAAGTACATGACCAAACTGAGGTCTTGCACTAGTGTTCTGAAGGCAAAACGTACATCATTTGGAATATTGAAAAAGGTTTGAGTAAGGGCTACCTTTTGCCCAATTTGACAGAGAATACCGACATTGAAAACAGTAATGTGGTGCAGGCCGCTCGAAGTTACTGAGAGTATTACTGGACAGAATTTCAGATACCAACTAACGGTTGTGTGACCAACAACAAAGAGATCTACAGAAAGTTGGGTGAAGGGTATTATGGTCGGACTCAATGAACGAAGAGTTGTAAGGACGGATGTGACTTCCATGTTGAGCTGGCCATAATGAGCCTATGACAAGTCAGTAAGAGGACACATGGATTTCTTCAGGGACTAGCCTAATCTGTGAAGCAATGCTTGCGTTTGCATACGGCCGGCGCAGTTTCTGAGATCGATCATGCAATTTTCGGGGACCTGGAATGCGCTGGGTTTTCACGTCCCCGATGTATTTGTTGGTTGTCGACTTTGAAGCACAAAGGGGTTGAAATCCAATCTCGTCCATGTGAGAAGAGGCTGCTAAAACAACGTCACATTTCAGTTTTGTCGTGGTCAATTCTATTGTGTGTTCCGTCAGATCGGGATTCCTCTATATTCTACACTATTGGGCATTTTTGTGGTAGTTAGCAGCTGAGTTATCGTCTCCTTTGAAGTTCACTTCTACAAAGGTAGAGGCTGTAACAGAGGCCACTCCGGGTGCATATTTGTTCAGGGGCTCTGAAACATATTTTATCACAAATTTAACACACCTGGCTCACTCACATTATTGAGAATTCTCGTGGTAGCTCTAATGTGTTTTCCTGGTAGACTTTATTGCCCACAATGTCAACTTTCGAGATTCTTGTCACGTCGTGTTGTTGTAATCCACAAATTCACTACTGCTTTTGTCACACGGTATACGGGTTTGATAAATGTGCGCCACTATCAAACAGTTATTTTTGCAGGCAAGGTTAAGAGTCTGTCCGAAGTACTGCATTAGTCTGGAACATAAGTCATTATTACTCCGAGTACACAAGCGGCAACATATCTGACACTAGAGGTTTTTGGATGTCTTGATCTGTTCCGCCTGTGTAGACAGATAGCGGCATAATCTGCAAACGGTGTTTAGTGAGATCTGAAGTAGATTTAATTGCATTTCCTGAGAATTCATCTCTCGATAGGCCCTCAAATTAATTCTACCTCATCATAAGGGTCCTGAGTTTATCAGTTTCCAAAACTTTGAACCATGCTCCGGTTGAAGATAAAGGTATAGCTATAAAATCTGTGAAAAATGCAGCAAAATTTCCTTATTAACGTAAAATGTCGTTTTCATAGGACGATTAATATTGAAGATAATTAAATCTCCATCGATCGGTAAGTGCAAACATTCGAGAACAAACAATCACCGGATTGTTGAAAAGAGAGAGTGAAGCGCCCAAGTCGCGCGAAAGACTGTGCGTCATAGAGAATGATTTCATTCGTAAAAGACTTTATCCAGCCGGTGGTTCAATTATTTGCGCCAGAATTTTCGGAAACACTTACAAGCGTTTTCACTCAAACCCGATTTTTGTTAAAAGTGTATGCCAATTGGTTACAGAGTTTCCAAATGTTACGAGCAGTATTGGAGTCATAGAAAACGATTGATTAAAAAACCAACCTTTCTAGGTTAGCCACGCTGATTACATGCAAACTGTGTTTGGTGGTTATTTCAACTGACCAGTACTGGCATCGAAAATATGCGAAGACAACTATGTTCGTTAGACTATTATGTGAAAAAAACTGTGCGACTGCATAATTACGCCTGCACCTCTAAACAACTAGGTTTTAATAAAGACATTCATGTGTTCTCTAATTATGAATCCACTGTTTCTGAATCACTTCACTTTAGTGCTGAGCAAAACATACATTTCGCCGCACATATTCCAAGTCCAGTAAACAATTACCGGACCAATAAGACGAACAAATGTTCTCAGCTATTTTGTCGTCCAATCTTTGCAGGGTTCAATCAAGCTGCTGAATGCTGAAAGACCTACTGTCTTCAAGGTTGGTGATGTTGAGTGAATGGAGAGTGACATGGTAAAACATATATGTGAAGTAAATAGACTAACTGATAGCCAGCTGAGTCACTGGAGCGCTCACGTTCTTCTTGGTTGTATAGCCAATTCAGTACTTCAGAGGTTGGGTTACAAATACGTTCAAAGAAAAAATCGATTTGCGAGTGATCGATGCTTGCACTACTAGACTAGCTGCTAAATAGAGTAGTATCACGTGCAAACAACGAGCACTTAGTCGATTTTGTCACATCTCAGGTTTAATCGTACGGTGTGAAATTGTGACAGAATCCAACAGGACTCCGGTAGGAAAACGACGTTCTGTTTTCATAGACTGACAGTACTGATCACATTGACCTCCAGAAATGTCCACAAGCAGACAAACAGTTTTAAACCATCAGAAGAATCTGCTACGAAATAAATGTGCGAAATATAGAACCACCAAGCAGATGCCGTAAAAACTACCAATTGTTATCAACACAGTATGAAAACTGGAGGTGGTGTATTCTATTTTCCAAGAAGACCTACTTGTTAGAGTCGATCTGTTATACCGACCTTACTTGTGTCAGAAAGTAATGTCATGAAATATTGATAGTTCGGATGAATTGATGATATTTCCCCGGGTGGCGATGAAAAGCTGCAATTCATTTATCAAGTTTGCCAAAAGTATCAACAGCCACTTGATCAACTGCCAATATATTTTAAAAAATTTGCGGCACGTATTCAGCTTAGTATTGTAAACGTCTTTTATTTAATTGCCTCCTTATGTCGGTTGATGTTGTAGACTGCCAACTTAGCTAGCATGCATACATATCTATAATTCAGTGAATACACATGTTGGTCGGAATTTGGAAACTACTTTTGTTAGCCGAAGCCTAATCAAATTCTGCGCAACACGTAAAATGCTTATTAGCAATTTCACACAAAGATTGTTCTGGTGTACGACACAGCTGTGTTTCTCAGCATCAAACAAAACCATTGGGTTATGGCTTACAGCAATTTCACACCAAACTGTGGTTTGCAGACTAGCTCGGAGAAAATAGAGGGCTATTCAACAAAACCACCTCGAAAACGGTCAATTCTGTCTACCAACCACGTTCATACTCTCGTTCCAGGCTCAATCCACACTATCGTCATTTAACTTTACACAATATCTAATAAGTCTATTTATCCTGAACTGCTTTTGCCCAACAAACGAGGCGATAATTTTGAGGAGACAATTTCTCATGAACTCAGCAACTCGCAGGCAAACTGTCTCCTAAACAAGGGCGGGAGACAGTTGCTGTTCTAGGAATGTATAAAAAGCACTAGACTTCATACCGGCTAAAGTACGGACCAGATCAAAAACAAAGAAATATCTAAATCCTCGGTCTGTATTTACCACGATGGACCGTCTGTTGTTGCCGCAAACACATACTTTCAGGCGTAGCATGGCTCTTTGAGGTTTTAATGTAACATCATGAGCGATTTGTTTTGAAATCTCCAAATCTGAATAAAATAAGGTATAAAAGGGTACTTCAAGTGTAAAAGTTATGCTTTGAGTGGACACCGGAATGCGTAGAACATTACCGAGAACAAATACGATTTGTGCTTAGGGACAGCAGTAGAATGTACGTAATCCGAAAGCTGAGGTGTGAGTTTTGTCCAACCTTGTGAGTCCAATGTGCAGTCCTGTTTAAAAGTACATTACATTTTTTTGGTTACTGTCCCGTCGGATGAAAAAATTTGAACAGCTGTTTTCTGTTTTCTACACGGAAATTATCATTTATACAGCAACCGTGTGGACGGTACCAACTAATTTTCTCCCAGGGACAGGTAAATTTGATTTGGATATTTGGAGTCCGATTCTGTCGAGAGGTAAAGCCTGTTACCCCCCTGAGGCGTAATTCTCTTTTAGGCTAGAAAACGCCTTATTGTTTTGAAACATTTTCCCTTTGAGGCGTCAGACGATTGCGACGTTTTGATCTGAATGTTTGCCAATCTAACCAGTTTCTCAAAATTACTCGCTCTTGGTAACGCAAAGTTGTTAGGGATTGTTGAGAAGTACTGGCGGAAACCACCACAAAAGCAGGAACCACAAGTGGAAAGAGTAGGTCTCTTCACTATGATCGCATATGTTATATAAGCTCACCTATCAACAAAATGAATGTGGCCTGCTCCTAAATTTCTGGTTTGCGTCGGAACGTAGCCCGCCGATCGCAATCAAAGGCCCCTTCCGGTTAGGAAAACGCATATTAACAGACGCATGCCACTAATCAGCGTTCAACCACTGACCCATCGCCACAAAACCGATGATAACACCTCGACAAATGCTCAAACGCTTGAAAACTATATTCCCTAGCGAGGAAACTAATAACCATCATTGTGATGAGCACGTGAGTACCAATCAATGGTCTATTGAATAAGCTTCATTGATCCACCCATCAGACAGTATCTGCAGAGGATCGTTTGTATTTTAGGTGGCAGAGATAATTCTGGGGAAGTAACAAAAATCAAAAGTATTCTGCTGCTTGCTTGCAAGCAAGTTTGCATCTCTGTTTGTTCCAGCCATTTCCCATTTGACTCTAAAACAATTTTATTTAATTTTTCATTTCAGCGTTCATATGGCACCACTTTTGAGTAACACCGACGTTTTGTGGTTCCAAAAAGTTTTGAAGGCCGAAGAAAGCCTCGCTATTTTTGTAATAAGAATAAACTTACTGCGTGCAATTATTTGTGTCCAACGTCAGGTTCGGCGAAAATTTGAAGTTTATAAATGCATTTTTAGTCACCTTGTTTGCTACCATATTAATTTAGCGGGACTATTTTACCTGCAAACATTAGGCGGGTCTCGTCAGTTCTGGTTTTTAGTAAACTTTGGGGCTTAGAACAACGGCTACGGCAAAAATTCAACTCTAGAATAATACTGATTTTGTTGAGGGCCAAAATAAACTACAAAATTTATAGACTTTTTGGATGGGTGAACAACAACGTATTCTGAAGTCAAAACAAATTAAATTAAGCATTTACAATTCATCATGTAGCTTGGTCATACCAGCTACAGTACATAACAATAACTAGCCATCAGATTGTATTGATTTATAGACGGTTTCGAATCTTCTGAATGTCAACTATATTTATTTGATAGTTATAAACTTTGCATTTTCCGCATATTCCTTTGTCGAGAGTCAAGTAAGCCTTCATGAAAACTGTAGCCCCCATAGACGTCTAGGAGAAAGTGATTTCGTATAGACAGATTGTTTATGTTTGATACCCAGTCAGACAAGATCGCCGAACTATTAAAAACCTGTTCTACTACAAGCACAAAAAAGCATCAGTCAATTGACGTCCCTGGATTTGCCTTGTGAATAGTCAAACATTCGATTTGGCTCTAATTGATGATTATGCACTAATCGCTGTGAACTGTATGTTTAAGACTGACCAACTACTCATGAAGGTGGGACGTACCTGCTCCGTAGTTTTTTGACAACGAAAATGCTGACTCTGTAGTTATCACAAATGAATAGAACTCGGTGGATTGCATGAGCTGATATACTCAGCTGACCCTCACGAAATGTAAGCATACTACGGATTCTACTGAACTTTTTCAGTGGGTTTTTCCAGAATGCAGATTGTCTCTTTATGCGCTTGTGCCTGTGAGCACCAAGGACAGGAACGACGGTCCCAGTTTTTAAGGCATAAATGGACCAACGCCTTAATGAATGCTCTTGCTATGGATTTTTGTCCAGAGATCTTAAGTCTGAAATCGAAGACCGCTTCGTTTAATTGTATGATCTCAAGCTTTAGCAAGAAATATCGGTCTATTCGATCACCATCTGACCAATAATTAACACGATGAAGATTGCTTAGCTTATGTTTGCTCAGCAGACAAGCTCTAGCTCTGAAGAAAGTTGCAACTCATTCAAGCTGTTCAGGTAATAATCGATCACATAGCGGTCCAGCTAAAGCGACATGCAATTCTTAACAGCTTGGCTGAATTATCTTTCAGTTTCACAAGGTAAGTGTTTGATATATATATACTCCACTGACTGTGTGAAGTGAAGCACAAGGAATAGGAACAGAGTCTGTGCAGCCTTCATGCGTGTTTGCGTCAAGAACTGTGTAAATCCGTACTATTAGGGGATTCTAAGGATGAGCTGTTCATAATCCTGAGACAGTGAGACGCTTTGGTTTGCCCACTGGTAATTTATAGGATTATGGTTTGATTTTTTTATCTTGTGGGTTGTCCAAAACAGGACAGACAGATACTTCCTGAGAAAGTTTTTTTTCAGTTGGTGAAACCTGTATTTAGTATAACGTGGCGTAGAATTCAATGTTTACCTGACAAAGCTCGACGCTGTAGCACCACTATATATATTATTTCAGAAATCAAATATCGAGGTTCTTTTGGGAAACATTTTAATCCTAAGGGGTGAGAATAAGACCAAGGTTTGTGCGAGGGGTTACTTGTCAATACTAATGAGTCTAAAGCATAAATGTGAGAAAAAAAAGCTAGAACCTGGAAGGAGTTGGATTCTGTATCCGGGATTCAAGATAGATAACTCTTACCAGCGGATGTACCACATAGGAGTTGAATTCATCCACGCTGGGCGCCATAAGGTCTATACTTTGTAATCTCCACATTCTACACTGCATGTGTGAGGGAGGGACAAAAACAGCCTCGAAGGCGTTTGGTGTTGAAAACAGTGCAGTTAGCGCTTGCTGGATAAAATGATTATGCGGCTAGAGTGTTCTTAGGGGACGATATTTGATCACGCGAAAACTTCACATTCACAGTGGAGGAAATTGATGGAGATGTCAATGCTGACATAGCCATATTAACTTGAAATTTGTGATCGCGCTGACAAAATTACATGGTCTGTGCCATCATTAGAGACGAAAGCAAACCAAATGTGAAGAGTTCTGCTTTTCTGTACTATTCTAAGCATGTATCCGGAAAGGAGCCAGACGAATGAGTTTAATCAGTGTGTACTTTTTCCCTCCAGTAGAAAAGTTCGGACGAATTCGGTTGCACTCTCTTTCTTCCAAGGACAGTAGTGTTCTGGAAGGGCCCCTCTAGAAATGTTGGATAGGTCGATCATTTGTTATGAATTTTGAGCCATCATAGAAGCCTGGAAATTTAGCTTTTATTTGGACGTCTGATAATCTGGTAAACTTGAGGCTTTTATTTTCGCAGGCTTTCATTTCGCCAACCTATCGCACCAAAGCATTCAGTTTATCATCTACGCTAATGGTAGTGAATAATCTCATGACAATTTGCAAACTGGTTCCAAGTCTATATCCAAATAGATAAATGTATGCTGATTGCGTGCGTGCAGCAATATACATCACAAGTCTTTCTAAAATGAGTGATTGCAGTGATTCATGCAGTTCTTCATGACGATTCAATGTCAGTTGCCCTGCAACTATGACACGAAATATTACGGCATTTATGTAGGGCTACATTTTGTCCCAGAATTGACCTCAGCTTTCACAGGAGAAAATAAAGTAAACATTTACTTCGAAAAATGAAAGTTGACGAGATATTGTTGTGAAAAATGACAGAGTAGGGGATTTTATTTAAAAACAAGGATAACAGAAATCGTAAGGTCAGCGGTATTCGGAATTTCCTCTTTGCAAGCTACTGTCAAGGTTCATTACATCAGCACTTTTTTGTTCCTTTTCTCCTCGAAAACCATTCATAGCAAACATATGGCTTCTGAAAAAAGTTTTTTTCATTGAAACATTGCCTAAAATAGTGACCTACAGAAGACATAAGATTAGGTGGATAATTTGCCAACCATATAAACTGGCGATAAATAGCCAGACAGATACACAAAAAAAGAAACAAAAAAGTAAATGAGTAGAGATATAAAGCACGTAGAGGGTTTGGTGACAAAACAAACAAAAGGGACGAGGCAGTGGAGGGAATGATAATTAAACGCTTCTAATTTGTTGTGGCGTCAGCCCACAGGTTGTTGAATGTGACCTGCGTTTTCTCTTCCATAATAAAATCTATAGAATTCGGAAAATTCTTCACACACTTATAAATGTATATACACATACATAAAGTGACTGCGATGAACATGAATGATACTCTATTCGTTGCTCTATTCATTATTCTCTTGTTTTAATATTCCATATGCTGTACATATTCGCCAATTCGAATACATACGTGCTGGTTGTTACGCTTCGCTGAATTCTGGATTTCTAGTTCGTCTGGTTATACCGATATAAGTCCAAAACTTAATTCTCACATTTTGGCGTTGCGATTGGAACAATTCATCATGCCTGCCGAAATAGAACCATTAGATGTTAATTCAACTGCGCGTGACGTAAGGATTATTTGGAACGGCTCGACATATGGTGCCTCACAAAATCCGCTATGGATGATAAGAAACTCACTGCATATTTCCTACATTTCGTTGGCAAGGATGCGTATACGGTGGTCAAAAATTTAGTATATCCTGAATCTTTAGTCGATATTTTCTACACTACATTGAAGAAAAAAGTTCAACACGTCAAGCCGATTAACTTTGTAGTAGCCGAAAGAGCAAGGTTCAATATGTTGACCCGCTCTCATTCTCAGTCGGTTCGTGATTTCGTATTGCAGCTGCAGACACAGGCAGCCAAATGTGACTACGGTGTCCAATTGGAAGACTAGCTGCGTGATAGACTCATTGCTGGCATTCAGCTGCCCGAATTATAGCAGAAGCTGCTACTCTGTCCGGATCAGAAATTTCAAACTATTCGGAAAATATGTGAGCAGCATGAAGATGTGAAGCATGTGACGAAGACTGAGGAAGCAGTCTTGTTAAATTATTCTAAAAGAAATAATTCAAGGATGCGGACGAACAACAAATTCAAACCTCGAACAGATTCTCGTGCCTCAAATCCATCAACACGTCACTTCACAGATCGTAACCCTAATCCGATGGCTCAAAAATTCGGGAAATGCGAGTCTTGTGGACGAAACCATTCCAGATATTCATGCCCCCACAGACGAGCCAAGTGTTTTAGCTGCGGTAAAACAGGACACATTCAACTTGTCTGTAAGTCCAAGAAAGTGTGTCACTTAACTTCTGACCCAAATACTGACGTGAAGGCATTATCTGAAGATATTTCTACTCTTTCTCTATCTGTTTTGCCCCAAAATTCGTCACATGTTTTTAAAACGTTGATATCCGCTTCTGGTCAAAAGCATGACTTTATTGTTGATACTGATAGTGTTCAGTCCATCATTCCAAAATCAGATCTAACTGCATTCTACCCCAGTACCGTGATAGTGCCTACAGATGTTAACATTCGCGGTATCACTGGTCATTTTGTACCTTTAGTTGGTAGCTGCACGATCCCTGTGAGGTTACCCCAAGGTATCTCTATCGATTGTAATTTATTGGTTTCAACGTCGGGACCATCGATTGTCGGACTCAAAGTTCTGCGCTTACTGCAAACCAGTATCACCTTACCGACTTCTGTGAATGAGAACAAAATCAAACAACCGATTCCTAAATTCCCTAAGCCTACAGGTGGCATGCAAATGCCCAGGAGACGAATTGTT
>NW_008751664.1:2641119-2723208 GCF_000715545.1 Opisthorchis viverrini
TTACGCTTCGCTGAATTCTGGATTTCTAGTTCGTCTGGTTACACCGATATAAGTCCGAAACTTAATTCTCACATGGACGTACAAAGACAAGCACACGACGCCAGAAGCTCCGTCGCGACAGCGGAACGAAGCAGATTAAATGTTGGCATTCGTTCACACCTTATACCCGACAGAAAAAAGCAAGGCTGCTCTGCGGAGACTGATGACACACTTGGTATACCACTACGAAATTATGCATATGTAAATTAACTTTGATCAGTTTTTGTCCAAACTTCTTTCCAGTTTAATTGAAATTATGCAATGTCGCGTTTCACGTTTTACTACGAAAAGCGATTGAAACCGAACCGTTTATTGGACATTTTCGCTGCAGGGGAATCACTGACCGGAAACACGAGGTAGTGACTTCTGAAAAACATCTGAGCGCAAGAAAATCTATGTGGATTTCATCTGAAAATTTCGCAAAATACTTCAAAGTTTTTAGACAGAATTCTTTCGAAGCCAAGTGCGTTGATGACGCTTTATAACTACTCATAAATAATGGGGAATTAAGAACTGTACGTTTATTTTCCCACACAGGATGCTTACTTGTGATCGGAAAACACAATTCAACAATCGACCCCATAAACGGATGCAGGCCAAAGTAGCTTCTGTTCCATCCAATGTTTTCAAGGTTTATCCGCAAAGTGTTTATCAGCTAGTCAAGCTCTTCACATTCTGGCCAGTTTTGTCTGGTTTGCATAAATGTAGAAATTCTTAGACATACAGTTCTTTTGCGGAATGAAAGCTAACAAAATTAGGGTTTTCATGATAGAACGAAATAATCAGTCGCGCTGAATGCATATTTCCATACAGACCAAGCACCCCAATAATTACCACTAAAAGCGCAAAATTGTTGCACAGCAGTGAGTGAAACATCCGGCGAAAATATAACTCAACATACAACAATCTGTTTAACTGGCTGAGAATGCAACACATGTATTGTGGCAATACGCTCACATTGAATTCAAGACTACTTTATTGAGCCTTTCATTTACAGTGGGCTCAAGAAGAAACCCTAGCTAACCCTCATTGTTCAACCAAATTATCAGACTTGTACGTATATTTATAGTTTAGATATATCGTCAAAATGAAGCCACCTTCATATCTTGGTGACCAACTTATTCGTCTTTTATGATCCTGTGACCTGAAGTGGCTGGAGCTTAGTTTTCTAAGGTTCACCTTGCCAAAAGGATTGGCGAAGAGCAGTTTAAAAGAAACGGGAATACACCTACCGCAAGAAATCGTAAAACAAGTTATGCTTTAGTGTACCTGCGAACTGCTCGATCCGACAGCAGTCTGAGTATTGTGTCTCTCTGAATCTGCATATAAAAGAAGCAATGCTGTTATTCGCCAAGAAATGACCGGCTAGATGCCGTTGACCCTAAAACACGCAAAATACTGTTGCCTAATTATTTATTGTATCAGCCAGCACACTGTTCAGTAGGAGAGAGTAGTAGTAGAGCCTGTAGTTTCTGTGCGCAGCTACATGAGGAGTCACTAGTACTAGCTTCACTCCTTGTGCAGTCCGACTAGTTCAGTCCTCCGACTGTTTTGTGTGCCAGACCGTATAGTCAGTGGCTTGAAATGGGTAACTGAAATAGGCAGTTCTTGCTAAGCTCCGTAGTCAGCAAGTCCAGGCTCTGACCACATAAAACGGGCTGTGAGCTAGTGAAAAATGCGTCTTCCATTGTCACAAAACCGAAAACTGTGAATTGTTGGATTGAGATGAGAGATACGTACCCAAAAATGGAAATGCTGCTCCTTAGTGCTTGCTAAATTTCGCGTCGCACGTAGAAAATAGTTGCGCTGTGAATTAAGGGGAAACCAAGTTTTTATGCAAAAGCTTGGATGTGAAAGGATGTGATCTTGGGGTTACCAGCGTACTGACCGATCCATCTGAAAACACAGGTTTCTGAAACTGAGGGAATTTCCCCACTTTCTGATGGTTGCTCAATAGACAACATCACCAAGCGTAAGTGCGGTGGAACACATCCAGGATAACCATTACCAGCTTGGAGATATCCTAACGGATGGCAACATTTGTATCCTACAATGCTGAGAAATGTGCGACATTACGCTATAACTTGTAGGATCTGATAGATGACGCCGGTAACCAGCTGGTGAACAGGTAACCGGTACAAATGTCCAATGTTCTGCAGGCTTCTGCACGTTTACACGCCGATTTTTATTCCATAAAATTTAGGCCGACTAATGTATTCGGCTCGTCGAAGACCGCCCTGTCTTTCTGCAGTGTACAGGCGTCCGATGGACTGACCACTGTGGACCGGGAAACCTTGTTCGGGTACATGTCGTTCATCTCCTGGACCTTCGAGCCAGTGCTTAGCATGCAACAAGGTTTGAATAATGTATGCTAAACAGAGGTTGCGGGAGACTCTAAAGCTCTTATCTGTGTTACATCAAGCTGTAAACAGTTGAATTTAGCCTACTTAACTACAAATAAGTAAAATTCCATCATATTATTCGTCAACAATGCTCCACAAATTTCAATATTGTGGGGTGACTAATTCATAGTTGACAGTGAATCATCAAAATTATCGTGCTGAAAAAACTACATATCTACACCTCAACGACTGACAAGTCAAAGAAATGACATGTAAACAGAAATTACATAATGGCTTTATTCTTTTTGCGAATTTTTCAAAGCCCGGTGCTTGATAACTGAGATTGTATCACGATGAAGACTCATAACGGTACGAAGTGTATGACCATTTTGGGCAATGCTTATTGCTTTGGTACTATTTCCTAACAGTGAGTATTTTCGGAAAATGCATTTTTTTCAGAAGCTGAATGGCGTAGGTGCTATTTGAGTCCAAGTACAACTTAAGGTTGACGGAAACTCGAGGACTTCGCCTACCTGATGAGCCCCAATTAGAGCGAGACCGGTCGTGGGCTGTCGCAGAGTTTTCAGCAACCTTGTGAGTAGTTTCCTTTATCAAAGTCTATTCGGACTTCCTTAAAGAGTATTTTTAAGAAAAATTACCAGACTAACAATTTTCTTAGAGAATTACGGCCCCGAGATGATGAAAAACCAACTTATTGTTCAGGCACTCAAAATTTTCCGCTGATTAGAAAAGCAACTAATGTTTTTATCATTCATTTTTCCTAGCAAATGTTCTCCCAAAAATTCGATGAGTGAAGAATTTTGCGTTGATGCGTTCATCGAAATTTGTTCCAGTAATCATCCATGGGTGAGCCGCCATCTTGCCTACCATTGATTAAGACTCCTAGCTCATTTGGAATAAATCTATTGCGTAACCGAATGCTATTTGACATCAGAAATCGCAAACAGATTGTTCTTTCCTGCTGTGAAATCTGGAGCAGTGCTGTGAACGGATTTAGTCATTGGACTGATTGATTATTTGTTGGTTCAGATGTACATGCGGAAACTTTAATGGGAAACAGCGTTCGAATGCTGGTTGAAATCTGAATATTTTGCACTGCGTAAATGGTAAATTTCTATAAATTTCGAGTCAGTGTTGATCATATTATCAAATATGATCATATCATTATATTATCATCATTATATTAATAGACATCCAAAACGTAATGGTGAAAAGGTTGTTGTGCATTGGGCGGTAGCGATAAAATTCAGGTTAACGCTAAATACTAACACTGATGCTTCATTAAGCAAATTATGGCTCAGCAGCAATAATTATGGCGGGGACAGTTTGTGATAGCAGTGGATGTATTTCAACCTCAGACGTGTTGGTAACGTGACGATTCTGACAGCAAAAACTACGGCTTAAGCTGCCAGATACAAGACTAGTTCTAGTTAATGTGATGTTTGTAGAACTCGCGCTCATATTACTCTCTGGGACGGGTCAGCCGTACGGTACATTCAGGATTGTAACCGGGACATTTTAGGCTTTGGATGCGTCAGTCACATTCCTCAAACTTAGATAACTTTGGAGGTTCAAACGTTATTATTGAGGCGTTTGCAGGATACCGCAGTAGAGCCATGCTTGTATCGCCTGCCAAATTTTAAGACTTCAAACTTCCTTGTAGTCAGGGGTTGAACACAGCTTGCTGGGCTTAAAAAGAGCAAAATTCATATCCAGTGCCTACTCTGCGGTGCCCATTTGACAAACGAACTGCATTAGGACAGATGGAACTGTTGGAACAACACTGAATATTGTGTCCACACTTTTATTTGGCCAAACGCTATAACTGGATGTTCTGGAATTTTTTTCATACAACAAAGATTGTCCTTTTGTGGAGAAAAAGTTTTGTAAAAGTTAAGGTGGGCACCAGGATCTCCTGATGATGTGTAATTTGAAAGCAAGTCGTATCTAGTGCATATGTGAAGGTGCCGTCAACCTTCCGATTCTACGAAGATGATAGACGTTCCTGTCGACGATTTTGAGGGTGTTCGTTGAACGTAGCTAGTGTAATACAAACTACTGTCTTGTTAAAAGTTATCACCGCTCCACCTACCAACCAATGACCCTCTGTTTCCCTCGACCAATCAAAAGCATCGGCATATTTCGCACTACGTTCACCTCGAGGTGGCAGGTGACATGCTGATTCTGGTTGGCTTGACTTAATCCAATCATTATTTAATCGTGCGGGCTACAAAACGCCAAGGCTAGACACCATTAGACTTGACTGAACTTTCGCGCGATCCATCAATGGGATACGCATGATTGTCACTGCAAGTGCTTTCTATCAGGATGTCATTTTAAGTGAGCGATCAGGATTCAGATTTACCTTTATATATCATATTGCATATTACATTCGCACTGTTATTGTGCAATATTCATTTTGTACTATGTTCTGCATTATGTTGTGTTACTCAGTTTATCGTTTGGCAAAAGTGAACCCAAGACGCACCGAAATTCCTCTTCGAAATATTATCTCAAGTAGGCGTTTTCCGTACACAATTCTATGAAGTGCGACTAGACGTTGTAGTGCAACTGGTCAGAATAATCAGTTTTTGTAAGGAGGTCGCAATGCTTAGATATCGTTAAAGCACATCTTACCACACACTGACGAGGTCCTCTTGGCCGGTGACAAGAACTGGACAAGAAAATTGCCAAGCTAGAGGAGAAGATCAGCGGCCATGTGATCAAATACCAGCTAACGCACCCGAGCTACCAATATCGTGGTACATTTCCAAGAAGGAAGACATTAGTATCCCTCATCTTTGCACGAGGGTTTAGGTACCCAACAGTACCGGGCTCAAATTTGCAAACTACCTTACGACAATTTTAATTTGATTAGGTACCATGGTACCAGACAGAAAGTATCTGACGGGTGCAATTCAATCTGCACACTTCTGAACAGCTACTCACAGCGTAAAGAACTAAACGATATTTCTGACCAATCCCTTATGCACCACCATTCATCTGCTTCAATCATCGCAAAGCATGTTTCCCTGTTTTAGATATATTTGGAGTGTTTTTAGGTTAAATGATTCAAAGTGACCTCCGAGCGCTTTTTTGGTGCTTGCAAACAATTTTAACAATTTTCCCGTCGTTTTCTTCAACTGGTGGTTGGTGTAGAATGACGAGCTTCCGTTGTTAGTAAATCTGCTCTGCTGAATCCACTCTCTACTCTTCTGATCAGTGGGTGCAAGACTACCAAACACGGGCTAAAGGGGTCAACCCCAAGGTTTCCAAAAGCCTACAGCACGCACAGTGGGCTAGGTATTATGACAGCCAACTGAATTAAAGTTAGTGGTATAGGGTGGACGTTTGCACATAAGTCATACAGATAAAATGCTTTGAAACCCATAGAAGCCATATATAACTGTCTGCGTTTGATGTGTCATAGGAAGGTACAAATCGCAGCCAACTTTGTGACTTTTACCGTGACTTTAAAGACAAGCGTTTACGTCTGCAGTCCTTACCACCTATATTCTTAGTTTTCACGTTATTCAACACCCGTGTGTGCCCGTTGATCAAATCACCTGAGGGACAAAATCAGTATTGGTACTCAGTTGGATTTCATTAAATTGAAACACCTGGTAATAAAGGAAAACACAGTTGAATGAAAATCTTTAGTTTATTTGGTCCATTTCTGGTTATGATATTGATATGCATGAATGATTTTAATTCAACACTTGGCATCTGTGCACACAACAAACTATGTGTCATTTAGGGAATAATGACAGAAAAACGGGCAATGTGTTGGTTGGTATAACAAGCAAAGCAAGACGATGGTGCTAAAGAAAATGCTTCGATGCTTGAGCGTTTTCACGATTCTTTAGCTTGAGCTTTTCACATACCCAGAAATCAAGGCACTCAAATATCAAAAGTGTCAATTTTGTTAAACAACACACCTGCTGACTAACTTTGAAGCTAATTGGTCCATTTAGACTGAGCACAATCAATGACGTCAGAAACATGAAGGGCTAACGAAAGCCACTAATCAAAAATGTGCTTCGGCGCTTGGCAACGCTGTTCCAAGCGGGATTACTATCGATTTATCGAATCGCCTCACGCAAGTGGCTTGCTGTTCCACGTTCTCTCATGCTTTTGCTGTTACCGGTGCAAGTGTATTGATTTACTTTGACGTAAAACCAGGTGACAGGTTTGTATATTACTGAACCTTGTATTTGAAGTTGCTTACCGAAACTCAGAAAATTTGTCGTTTGGCTCAACGGACTCTTTTTCTAGTAGCCTGAAAACCAGGTTTGATGTCCCAGCTATACTGAATAGCTCATCCTATGACCTACATAAACGGTTACCGTTATTCATTACAGATGCGTAAAGTATTCTCTTGCCAATTTGGCAAGCAGAAAATATGAAATTGAGTTTTACTCTGATTGGCGTGGGTTTAATCGCAATAGCAGTGTCATCGTTTGGTAAATACTATTATTTTCAGAATGATATGTCTTGACTCGTGTCCCCACCGTGATAAAAGAAAGATGTGGTCTATACTTCGTTGGTCAAGCTGCATCTCAGTAGTACGAGTGCTTCCTTTCAGATGCGGGTAGTCAAACGGTGAACCTTAGTTCGCCGAATCGAATTAGCAACCAGAGATTTATTGTATAGTCTGAACAATTGTAACTGATTTATGGATTCTTTCTGGTTCGACAACTGAATAAAACCAATACGGAATATTTAAGTACACTCATACAGAGCTTTTCTCGCGTATTGTGAGTGTTAGACATTGCTTGCTCTAATATAAGGAAGGCCTGCTAGTATTTAAGCCCCTAAAGCATCTCAACTTGTGTTTCTCCTGAATGGGTCTAATGGGCTAAATGCGAAAGAATCAGACTGGGCAATGATTACGTCCAAACCTTCTAATCACAGCTCTAAGGTCAAGCAATTTCTGGCCTCATTAATGTGCATAGCTTGGGTGAACCAAAGGATTTCTCGGCGTAGCATTTGCATTGAAACTCGGTTCAAATCTGGCAACTAACCGGCATGAGGTTTTACGGGTGATTACTATAAAGCCAAAGTGGACAGTCCCGGACCAGCAAACAATCATCCGTTTTTAGCGAACTACACTCATTTGCAAACAAACTTGGTTTTGCGAGAAACTCACCTAGAAACCAGCTGAAACTATCGATTTTGGTATTTTTAGGCAACTGAATGTTCTACGGCAAGTCGCCCCACGTTCCAGTCGCTACGATATTCGAGATATCGGGATAAACATATTTACGTAAAGCACTACTTATAAGGTTGATTAAGATTCATTGACAACTCACGCATGGTGCATTAAGTATACACGTATCGCGATATCTTAAATATCGTACCGGCTGAAACATGGGGCGGTCTGGTGTAGGACATTCAGCTGCCTGGAAACATCACAAACGATAGATTCAGCTGGGTTCCAGGTGAGCCTCTCGGAAAGCCGAATATGTTTGCAGATGAGTGCATTTAGCTAAATTCGTGCAATTTAGTTTTAAGTAGAACATACATTTGACGGAACCTAGGGAATCGCGCCTACCTGATAAGCCCTAGTAGGGGCAAAACTGGTCGTGGGTCATTGAAGAATTTTTAGCAAACTTATGAGTAGTGTATAATCATCCGTATTATCCTTATTTACACGTGATAGGAAAATTCACCCAGATTTGTTTGTTGCCGGCCAACGCTACATAATCTTGAACTTATGTAGAACACTTTCCCATAATAATACCTACTTTCCAGTACAAAGTTGGAATACTTGCTTTTTAGAACCAGACTCAGCTGATAGAAATTTGAACGCAGGTGTGGAATGGGCTAACAGTATTCTGCAGTTAAAAAAATAACTAGCAGGATTTTTCAAAAGATGCAACAGATGTTTGTCTCAACGATGTTTGAAAAAAAACACTGAAGTTAATGTGTTAACCATATAATTCAACAAAACTGGCGCGTATATCTCAGTGTCATTGATATTGTGCGATGATATTTGGAAGCAGAAAGGCGCTAGGAGAGTAAATTGTTTGGAAAAGATCCGACAGACGTGAACCTGGGGTACCAAACGATGAATATTTTCACGAGCGATTCACATGTTTAAATGGAACTTAATGTGTCATCTTGCTTTATGTCATTCTGTGAGTTATTCCAGATGCTGTTCAAAGTAAGATGTCACAACCCTGAATGATGCTTATACCCAGTTCAGTAAAACTGACTTTGACGTTACCCAAATTCTGAATTTTCTGTGATGTCGTTCTTTGTGATATGGAATAAATATGGAAAAACTAATGCCGGTTTGACAGTAAAGATTATCTTATCTTGTCAATCCGTAGTTTAGTTCTGGTTGACTATTTATCGCTTGACGTCAACTTATGTTTACCAATCATCCGCAATCTTTCAAAAAGTTTTGGATAGAATGTAAGCTGAGACAAAGTTGAGACAAATGAATAATATTTGGAGAGCCAAAACGGTAATTGCTAGCCACTCTGGTGGAAAACCTCATCAAACGTTTGATTTTTCGTTGGGTTTTTCACTGCTTGTGCACACAAGAAAATATATACTTTCAATTTACCGGACATTTGGGTCTTCAGAATCATTTCTGACTACTTGACTACGTATAAAGAGGTATTTTATTTGTCCGAACTGCTAGGTGATTCTCATGAGGGACGTGATTAGTGTAAAGCAGTCTTTGTCAATGACTTGAAGGTAAGGCGTTCCACCCATTTGGTGACCGTCTGTCAGTAGCGATTTTCAGGACGAAACAGAACTAGTGCTGGCTTTACACTTAATTCATTTTTACATTGCAAAGAAACGTTTTTAGACGCGGTTATGTATACATCATGCACAAAGTATTTAATTCTTATGATCTCATAAACCCAAACCTGGACGGAACATTCCTGTTCTCCCAAAGGCATCCTAGCGTAAACGTAAACCCAAATCCAAGTTAGACATGCGAAACAAACGCCACAGGAAAATAAATTTTACCGCTACATTCTGACAGAAAAAAACACTAAAATAACAATCGAATTATGTGAGTTGCGCAGTTATCCAGGCCTACCTGCAGGCATAAACCTGTTCGCAAACATAATTCAGATGAACTTGTAGACCTATCGAAAGGTACGTCTGGTTTTCTAAAATTGTTCATTCTCTAATTACACTTGACGCAAGTAATACGCTGTGATCTCAATTTATCACCCCAAGATGATTACGGTCAAAGTTTTGTTTTTGAGATGAGACCGGTATGCTCCGTACTACAACGGAGTTGGACACACAAACCAATCTAGGGTGGAGGGTGCTAGAGACATCCGAGACTATTCGAGCTATTCGAGACATACAACCCTATGAACGATACAGTACGTTACTGCGCCTTTCATCCTTCCTCCGTGTCTTCATTAAATCGTGACTGGATCAATTACGATGGGGAATGCATTCATAATCACCCAAAAAGGGGTGAAAAGGTTGACTTGACAATGGTTTCAAAAAAGCATTTTCGCTACCCATTTTCGAAGTTCTAGATGCGTTGCTACACTTTGGGTGATATGACCTTAAAGCGTACTGTCGCCCAAGCGGCTTTTCGAATACGAGAAAGATTTTTTTGAACTTTCAACTTTCTTTTAGCCGTTACCACAAAATGAAAACATCCATAGGCTTGCCCTTAATATATATTCTCACGAGTAAACGCCTGAATGTAATGTGTTCGAACAAACTAATTTTCACTGATTCAAGTATTTACGCTGTTTACGAAATAGTAAACGAACATTTGGTTTCACTTATCATTCTCCAAATATCATTCGACATTTTCTGAGTAGGTAATTCAGGCTTGAGTCGTATTTGTATTTGCGCTTTCGGATCAGTGTTGTTCTGTTTGTGATTGAATGCTTTCTATATAGAATGGAAATTTCACATGTAGCCTGTGAACTACAACAATTAATTTGGCTATTTGTGACTAAGTGGTGGACATGAATTTGCTTTGAGAAGGCTTGTAAAGAAGGGATGTTGCTACCTATACGGAAATTCCAATCCTGACCATGCTTTGAGACACGCCACTGTCAGCACATTTCAAACATCCAGGAATATAGCGTCCGAACAAGCAACTACGCCTATACTTTGAACGAGTTTATTGGCTTGCTCCGGCACACTGACGTTAGGCTTACATTAGTGTAGACATGTCGAGGAAAAAGATCCCTGCGTGACTGCAAACAAGCACTACTGATGAATTCCAGTGCAAGCAAAATTCGTATATGAGGCCCTTTTTTGTGGCCTAATGTGAGTCAAAGGGATATTCGAAATGAGACTAAGGTAAGCGAAAATAGCTTCTTACATTTCAGCTATGCTCTTGAAATTTCAAAGTGAACCAGCGAGGTAATTTGATTGAGTGATCAGCATATAATTCTGATCAGGAGTGAGCCAAATCAATGATCGCCAAGTGCTCGCAGATAAGTTTTAATGCGTTAGATTCAACGCTTTTCGCCCAACAATTTACATACAAGGGTAGAGCCTGTACCGAGTTATCACGTGGACAGAGTGCTGAAAAGGCAAATGCTGCCCAGCGCTCCTCATGGGACTCTCATCGAGCAGCTAGAATCCTACGTTTGCACCGCACATTAAGTGAAGGAATATGAAAGTACATGCATGAATAAATTAATATAAAATATAGTTGACCGGAATGGCAATCGAACACAATACGCCCGAGTTCAGGACACCAACACTGTGACCTATAGATGTTACGCACGTCGCAGTCTAGGAAGACCGCGATGTGGTTGTCGCTGTGTGCACTGTGACAGACGCACGTGCTCCGAGGACTAGGGGAATACAGCAAACAAAGCTTATGCATAAAAAGCTTTGATGACAGAACTGGACAAGGCAGTCTGTAGGCAACTAGTCCAATTACTGTGACTGTCCGATGTTGGACTGGTTTGAGTTGGCTAAGTGGTATTTCGTAGACTAACTGAAGGGCTCGGTTGTTGTCCATGAAACCGTGCAGTGGAACTGCTACTGGTCTTCCCCTTTCCGGATCTAAATCAGTGTGAGTTATCCCGTTTGATTTGCTGGCTGAGTAGCGCGTGGTGATACATCCAAAATACTCAACTGCAAAGTGCGGCACTCTTCACTTGGTATCAAGGTCCATCAATCCTTCGGTCAGGAACCAGAACCAGTGCATAGCTCCAAGACACGTTCCGCTCAGAATGCAATAAAACCGTTGGCCGAGTTTGTGAGCAAATCAACTTTGAGCAGAGGATAGTATGAATGGGCTGTCGCCCCACGGTAGTAACTTAATGGTTCGTTATTCACCATCCCATATTAAACCTAGTGATACTTTATGGAGTCCGTTTTCTCGTAATCTACTTTGTTATGGCGTCTCAAGACCAGACTTTACTGGCAAGTTAATGAAGCTGTGGCTAATGTCTCAATAATTTTGCAAGGGTGCAACACTATTCAAGTAGACATACTACTCAACTGGGGTAGCATTTCTCTATACAAAGCAATGTAGTGACCACCCGAAACCTTAGTAAAACAGCAAACAATAGATCGCCTTTATATCTGTTAAATTAGATGAACAAACCATCCGCAAAAAGCCGCAAATATATTTAGGACTTAATCGACTTTCACCGGTCAGGATGTGTATCGGGTTGCAAGGAAGACTTCATAGGCTATTTTGGGGTGGTGTAAATTTATAGAAGTCTGAAAATGCCACCATGAAAATTGTGATGAGACAGAAATTAAAATGGGACGAACCCAATCTTTATTCCTTCTCATACCGACTTTGAACTCCGGTTTTGAAGCACGTACACATGTCCCGTCTAATGAATGTCAACAGTTTTCAGACAAGCTTTGCACAGATACAGCCGAGAGTAGACATGATCAAATCAAGCAGCTGGAAATTCCCTTGGTTCGAAATCTGAGGGCAATTTACTCTTCTCCTACGCGACTTTGTCCCAAAGAATTTCTAGATGAATTCTACACGATCAATGTAGCCACGTTGCAGAATAGAGGTGTGGAATGTGACGAACGAATAGATTCTTTGGGGTTGATTTGAAAACGTGAACAATTCGAGACGGCTGTTACACTGTGAAAGCACAGTTCGCATTCCTTGCATATTCTTCAAATTACGAAAACGCTAACCACTGAGAAAGCACTGTTAGTCATATAGCTCAAGTGGATAGCTTACGTTTCAGGAACCGAGGATGATACGGGAGGTTTTGGATCCTTCCGATGACCAACTTTGTCGAGAGTGCACAAAGCAACAATGATCCAGTTTCTCATACCAGATGATAATAAAGTACCCAATTATCATAGAATCCTTCTGAAACAAACGAGGTTTTGAAATTTTTTTGATATTGATCCTTCACCCTAATACTTGGAAATTCAAGGGACGCTTTTGGGTTTAGCGTAGTGTATAAGAGCTATCATTGCAGCAGTAGCGTTAGACATCGGTCGAATCTTCTTGTGGCCAAATTTCCTATGAATTGTGCACATTTTTTCAAAAATTTTAATAAACATGTACTTTGAAAGATTAGCAGCTGGGCTAGTGTATTAGTAGCACAGAGTTCGAGATTTGTGAAACATCATATGAAAAAAGTTCATATGGTGGCATTCAACTCACATATGTATCCTGCCATTCGCCTGAGATCGGAACATTGCCATTTGAACATAAGAATTACCAGGAGTCGACAGGAGAAAGAGCTTCGTCAAACGGTGAGGGGGGTGACCTGGCTCATCCACTCAGGCCAAGTGGTGTCCCGCCAAATGAACACGCCCGCAGAGGTACAGCCGATGAATTTCTCTCATTCACAGAGCTATGTTAACCAATCCATTCATTCGATTGACTGCATTCCGGAAATCTGAACAACACCGCCCTTGGTCCCCTTGTTGTTCAGTTGGTTTTGTCTATAAAACGGAGCACAGCTCCATCCATGGGTTACTGACTGAAACGTTTACAAGCACCAATTGTGTATGGGCTAGTTACCACCTCCAATAGTTCCCGGCAGCCTTGTTCAAATGGTATTTCATGAGACATGGTAACATCAAACTTAATTGCGGACATAATAGTTAGGTAATATGAATTGTGGTAGCACGTCTCTCTGCATCTTTTACGGGGTTACTTTTCTTTTTGGCGGCATCCTGTGGGAGGCAGTGTTTGGTTCACAAGAGTATGGCAATTCGGGAAGGATAATAAAGCAGACAAGATGTTGCAAGATCTATCAAGGTTTTTACCAGGTCCTTTTTAAACAATAGTTGTCAGTACACAAACCTTCCAATCACAAGCGACGAGCATTAAAACATTAAAACATGCTTCACTATAAATGCTATCGTTTGAAAGCATTTAGACAGACTGCTAGGAAACAATAAGTTACCACATTTGGTATCTTTCACAGCAGAAGCCTATGCTAACATATGGAGCTCCATCCGGTAGAGGAAGCAAGTACATCAGGAGAAAAGTGCTTCAAATGAAAACCACAATAAAAAAACATTCTTTTATCACCATTAAGGTATTGAACAACTGGAAATTCCTTTGGAATATATTCACAAATCTTTGAGACTTGGTGAAGTCGTCTAGATAAAAACCATATTGAAATAAAAGACCAGTTAAACTGGTTCAGAAGATTAGTCCCTTCTGGAATAGATCATGATTTTTCTTGAAAGGATGCATTTAACGAGGCAAATCCTCACTAAATTTACTGACATTCGAGGTGTGAGAATGATATTGTCATTAGGATATTTACCGGGCACTTTCCTTTAAAACCCGGGGTAACTAAATAACCTTGCTTATCAATGAAAGTCAGAATATTGGAGTAGAATTCTAGGAACAAAACATGTGTACTCTAAAGTCTTTCAACCAATGAACTCTGTCGTGCTCTGTCAACCGTCGTCACAGAAATTACACAGTAGGCTATTATATCTAAAATACAATTTAACGCCATGAGGCATGCTAAGTTCAGCTGAATATGTTCGTTTCATAGGCACCAAACGGCCTCATACTTTTTGCAATCTACAATAAAGCATGTTGATTACGTAGTGGGTAGCAATATTCGACCCAGTGTGGAAACTAGTTTGGGGTCCAAAAGTAGCATTGACAGAATTTAAGTCACATTTCCGAGGCGTACAAATTCGCGTGTGAAGTTCCACTGCATTGATTTGACAGGGTTTGGGCTTATCCTCCACCACTTTTATGACCATCGGCATTGAAATTATGTAGTTTTGGACTAATTCTGAATATGCAGCCATAGTTTGCTGTTGCTCCATCGAGCGAAACCAGTAGAGCACCAGAATAAAGCTATGTGGCCGCCATTAATTAGCAAAACTGAGATCTGAATGGCTCACAAAAATTCAGACGCGTAAATCCCAACTTCAAAACTGTCAGCTAAAACAACAGCAAAGTTTCTGAAAACGTCTCCAAGAACGACACAAACTGCGTTAAATTGTTCTTTTTATGTATCACTCACAGACAAAGATGAAATGAGAAACTATTTTTGAAATAGTTTTTTACATCCCGTTGCTCGCGAACGCGTGAGTTCTTATCTCGATATTTGAACACTTGTAGCACGTAAATTGTGCTATTTACGGACCATATGGCGCTTCGTGACAAAAAGCGTCATGGCGGATAATGTTCATAACATACAGAAAAGGACCAAATTGAAGACCAGATGCAGATGTATCATGTTCACTGTGGTGCACTTTTGGCTTTGCCACCTACAACTAAGTCACTGCGCCGCCTATCCGATGCACAAAAACTGGCTTAATACGGCCAAACACTTCAAATAACGGTCGGTTATTATGCTGGTTCCCTGATATAAACATTGGATAGGGAATGCTGCGTTTCTTCCGTCAATTTGAAATATTTTGCAATAGTTTTCTCTCTGAAATAACCAAAATGAAGCAGCTGAATGACGGTTAATGTCGGTTCATTACTATCCTGTAGCTGCTAGACCTCTTTTCACAACAGGTCACTAGGGGTATCCGTAATCTGATTTCACCTTCTTTCTCAGTTGTCAAAAGTCACTCATTTCCAGCTTCGCCAAAGTCGCTGTTGGTTGTGGGTCTCGCGGCTGTTGATCTGCCTGGCGATTTGCCTGCAGACCCTTCGTCATCAAATGCCATGGCATCATCACTGCGTGGTTGCCTGTGGATCCGCGGTTAGTGATGAGATGTCCGCGAGGATAATATTAATGTCGGCAAACAGATCAACAAATACTTGATCTAAGACCAAGTGACGCACACTAGCTAACAATCTTTCGATGTATTACCAGATAAGTCGCTATACGGTTAGTGATGAGATGTCTGCGAGGATAATATTAATGTCAGCGAACAGAGCAACAAATACTTGATCTAAGACCAAGTGATGCACACTAGCTAACAAACTTTCGATGTATTACCAGATAAGTCGCTATAGCGAATCGATCAAAGCATTCGTTAGGCATCCAGAAAAAAGTCGATAAAATCTTCAAGTTACCGTGGACTCGATGTAAACACTGTTTTCCTTTGGTGACAAAACGTATCACACTAGTATTGATACCTTCAGATTAGATGGATATAGTGCTCACGGTAATAAAAGACAGGCTAAACAATTTGGTTTTCACTTCCGACGGCTATCCATCCAGCCTTTTAGTTGGGTCTAAAGCAGCAAAGTGTTAAGCATATACTCATGACGTTCGAACATTTCTTCCGTTTGCTTATTTTTCGCCAAATTTTTTGTCTGCCTTAGAAAGCTTGATAATGAGTGAACATTAAATCCAAAAATTAGTATACCCAAGTGAAATCCTTAGCAGGTAAAGCGTTCCCCTCGATGGTCTCCTAGCTCAAGTTATCGCTGGAAATTTTGCGACGCTGACTAATCTGGAGGCTCTCTGTTGACAAGTTATTTCCACAACAGATAAGTATCTCAGGGTTAGTTGCAGAAGTGCGCAAATGATTGTGAAATCCTCTCCTGTGGTACAATAATTTCTTTGACAATTCTGTAGACCATCGAAGTAATTCAGAGGAGGCTTTTCGGATGGGTTTTTGACATTATGACTGATTTGCGTAATGTAAGCTTTGTTGTTGTAATAAAGAATTCCATTTGCGAACACGTCTTGGACCAATTTAGTTTGCACCATTAAGATTCATGGCTCCAATATTGGAAGCTCTCGCACCTAAAGTAAGCATACCGGATCTTGCGCATTATTTTTGGCTTTGTTTTAACAGTTAATAAATACTTACGGAATACCTTGCGAAAACTATTCCTCGCAAAAAATAAAAACTACCCCATTGTCAGCATTGATACTCATATTTTCCTAGTATGGCAGGTAGGGCCTACAACTTGTCTTGGCTCCACTAACTTCAACATTCCAAAAAGCCTATCGGTGCATTTTTCGGGTATTTTATGTACAATAAACGTTCCTCATCTATAGTAAACTGATTTTCCTGATTGTTATTCCAAGCTCAGCGATAGATTCTGAAAGGGTTTAACTATTACGACAACTCGTCGATTTTAATTTTAAAGTACACCTACTGTCAAAGTTAATTTCATCATTCTGCAGGACTTGCTACCAGTCAAAACACAGGTGTGTTGGATGCATAACCGAAAATTCCATTCTAAATTCTTCGTTCGTCAGGTGACACACGTTCCACTTACAGGCATGCTGACTCACTAGTAAGCAAGACGAGTCATTCCAATTACATTCTTTGTATATTTAGGTCACTTATTTTCAGCTCTGAAAGATTTTATCTCTGCGTTATTTTATCTCTACTTTGACAACTTTGTTCGAAGGTTCTCTTACCCGTTTTGCTCTAGTCCCCTTCTGGGAGGAAGAGTTTGTGGTAATGACCAAATCCTCAGTAATGTTATGCAAATTTAGCAACGTCATTCCCGCAAAATCGGCAGTTTTTGGAAATAGTAATACCCAGAATTGTTCTTTCAAGCGAATAGCATCCTACAGGCTGAACTGGAATAGGCAATGTCAGTTTATGATGTACATTGCAGGCACGTCTATATTGTGTAAATTCAGTGGCATTTTTAAAATATACTTTCATTATTCGTAACCTGCTCATGTGCAGTGATCATTACACCCACAAATTTTCCAAGAATTTTCGGTTTTCCTTCAATCTTGGATGAATACACTTTCGGCATGTGTGAAAAAGCGTGCTCACGAGATCTATGTTCATTTTTACGTTTTATACGCGCCAAACTCCCAAGACAGCATTTCACGTCTTATGAAGGCACGGGACACTCAAAAGGGCACTTTGATTATTTAAACACCACCTGTTCGCGACCTGTGTTCACCATGCGCAACGCTCCAGGCATCAATTGGTGATGCTTCAAGACCACAACTGTAGTGTTCTCTACTAGAAAAAATAATCATATCTGAGCTTTATTATCAACAAGCGCAATACAGCAACTGGTCCAACTTCGCCGAGAGGTGGCATACAAATCCACGTTGTTGTTTGTTGAGTATGTGGAGTACGCAGCACACTTAGTGGGGCGAAATTCTGGTAGTAAACTTGTTCTGGCTGATCGTTGTAGGTATGGATCCGAAAACAAGGTTTTAATAAGTGCACTGTCCCACACTGTAAAGCAAAAAATTTTTGAATACCGCAGCTAGCCTTGTTGACATAACAGTGCTTGGATTCTCAGTGTGGAAATAATGCAGTCATCAATTCTTGCCCGAGTCTCTGATTTACGGATTGTGCTGAACATAGACACGAATATATATCCGTGAAGATATTTTGAGACACGATGACAAGGCATATATGCACCTAAATGGACCATTCGGTTTGACAGGTGAACCGGTGAAGCCTCGACTAAATAATGAGCTTTGGAAGAACAAGTCACGTGTAGATGAGTGAGAAATGTCGTGATAAGAAATAACATGTGACGTCATTTACCCTAAAATACGCCAAAACTTGTGCTTCGTTCGGAATGCAGTGATAAACTTTTGCGACATTTCATCATGCGGTATGAAAGGCCACAAGTCCAAAGAGGTCACCTCAAATCATCATAAAGCTGTACTGAATGCATTGAAAATGTGAACATGCTGAGTTGGTTGATAGCTCAAGATATCAGGAAACAAATTGGCCGTTCCACAAAAATGCCAAAAATCCTCCTCCGCATGAGAATAATTAACTTTTAATAGTTTTTCTTTTAATGTATGCTTTGTTATTCCTGTCTTATCGTAATTTATATTTCGTGCGCAAGAGGGCTGTCCTCTTTTCATCACATCTAAATGACCATAAAATCAACGGCATTCGCATGTAGCGTCGAAAACTATCATTGCGTTTACTCAGCGTTTACAAATGTACCTCCTGATTGACGTCATCAGTTAGGTTAATTTACTCAAAAATATATGGTTTCTCGGCGCCATCTTTTCTGCTTGCAATTCTAACGTTTTTACCGATGATATTTCCGCTAAAAACTCCTCGTTTAACGCAAACTAGTCGAACGTTCCTCCCGACTATTCCTACCGAAATCCACTCTCCTGACGAGTGGGTGAGAGGATGACAGATACTGAGCTGGTAGTTGAAAATCTGAGCGTTGTACTTTATTTCATTTACCTGGAATAGCTGGACACTTGCATGGTTTTAAACTATTCGCCTGTCTGTTCAAAGTTAGTGTACGCTAGATAGCTTAGTAAAGCCGAAGTACTGCACTGACCAGGTCAGCCAATTAGCAGTCAAACGTGAAGTCAAAAATAAGGCCCAAGGAGAAGTTACACTGACTAACAACTGGAGGACTCATTGGCCTCGGTATGAAGGTTCAACAAAGAGTGGTGTCAAACATTGGTCACTCCGTGCAAACCACAAGTATCAGATAAGATAAGTCCCGCGTTGGAGGCTTGCACGACGGTATCTGGTGACCAACGTAGTAGAAATCGCGAAGTGTCCGAGTGTGAGTAAAATAGAACCCATGTGAAGGAAGGTTCTAAGTCAGTCATGTGAGCGGGGTGCGGTTATCACTGAAAATGAGTATTCCATCCATTCAGCTTGGGTCTTCGAAATTGGGAGTGGAAAGTCCAAATTGATAAAAACCCGCTTAATTTCCCTCACGCCTAAACCCGAATCTCCGACTATTTAGCAGTTCACACAGATCAGTAGGTTTTGTCAACCGAATGCAATAGGAAATCTAAGTTAATTACTATAAACTGCAGTCTATTCCAACCGAAGTCCGCTTTCCCCTCCAACTTGATTGAACCTTGACAGAGGCTTTCAAGTTAGAAATGCATCCACACAAAAAGTGGTGAAAGTTTAGGTCATTTATCTTCAAAATCTTGTCTCTATTACATTTTCTGCTAAAGAGTAGCAGACATGTTCTACCGTTAGTTAAAACCTTTTTAGTGTTTCCAATGTTGAGTGAATCAGTCTTTTAGATTTTTACTTTCCCCAGAAATAAAGTAATTTATTGCGGCAGAGAACATAATAATAAATCCCCAAGTGCACACAGTGAAACCATAGCGATGATGCCGGGATGCTCACAGCATTCTCCTTAGACTCTTACATGGGCTTGAAAAAAAGGCAGTTCCACTCTGTAGGCTCTGTGAATTCACGGTAAGACAAATTTCTATGATTTATAGAAGGTAAATACCAACAAAGGCACACTCAGAACTTCGTTTTATCAATTTGCGTAATTATTTTACACCTGGAGGTATAATACATCGATCCGAATACAACAACCTTACATATATATTTCTGATAATCAATATGGTGGCACGTTTTCAAGGACATATGCTATCGGACTAACCAAATGAAGGACAGAATACTAGTGTCATATAGCTGTTACAAAACACCACACCGATCTGGCTTCCGGACAGCACACCTAACCACCAGCATCACGTCTACATAATATGAGTTTGAACTGAAGAGCAGTTTATGACGACCTCAAGTCCCCGAGTAACACAATGGTTGCACTTACTCTTCTAAACACAGTCACGTGCCCACTTATGCGCACGTATCCGTAACCTGGCATTCGTTGACTGGGCTCCAATAACTGTTATTCACTGCAAATTACTGACAGTGAATTTACTTGGGGGGCTTACGGCTTAGGGGCTTGTGGCTTTATATCTTTACAATAGCCTGAACGTTTGAGGTTGAAGTGCAGATAGGCGGTCCCACTTAATGGCAAGTGCTCTATCTATCTAATCCTAACACAACTTAGGAGCGAAGAGAGCGAGTTTTCAAAAGTTAGGGCGATTCAGTAAGCTGTGCTCCAAGGGCCTGGTCTCGGATAGATTGTGTCAAGAAAAGATCAAGATGTCCACGTTGAAAACCTTTTTTCACCATGGTCAATGAAGCCCATTCGAGTATCAGTAATTATGAGAAGAATATGTTCGCGCACCATTGAAAAGTTCCTATTTGCAACCGCCTAGCAACGTAAAAGCTAAGATGTTTCATCGATTTTACACCGTCACATTACGTTAATTCAACATAAATACTGGCTGTATTAGCTGTTGGCATTCTGAGAATTCGAGGGCTAAGCTGTAAGAATACTGATTGAAAGTTTTGTGGTTTGAACCCATCTCTTGTTATCCGTTCGCAACTGTCAAGGGTTGACACACACGGAAGCGCCCAGGTTTTATGCTCCCTTTGCGTTACCGAGCTTCTGTGCAACAAGAGGTTATCGTAAACAAAAACGTTTAATTATTTTTTGTCTTCCTACACAGTTTTCCGAAATGCGAAGCTTCCTTGAAACGTCGTCACAAAATGCTAAGGAACAAAAAAATTACTTATAATAAAGGCTCATACGCCTTCACCAGTTAACGATGCGACCACATGAAATGCAACTATGTGAACGTGCACCGCCAAACTTGCGTCTGACCCAATATATGATTAAGTTAGTCAAAAAGCGAATAATATTGGAGAAAGGGCAGAAAAAATCATTTTGAAGGATAGAAAACGGCCAATTGGCTCCTGATTTAACTAACAGTAGAAGGCGAACAGCAAGAACATTCATTCGCAAGATGCGGACAGATTTGCCTGTGACATCCATGCGGTACCTTCTTATTGAATCCTGTGACTATCAATGGTGTAAGTTAAACTTAAGGCGTGGGATGCCTCGTTGACTAGACCGAATCAGAATAAGGCTTTGTGCCAGCGGTGCACTATAATCAATGGTAGTGTCCACTGAATGTCGGAAGATTCCACCTACTTCATTGGAGATGTCCAGCCTGAGATTACAGTAAGCGAATGCTAAAATCCCCAGCCGCGTTGAACAAACATTAGTAGAACAATCAGAACATGTTTTAACGACACTCATGAAGGCAATTAATAATCTATAGAGTGCACAACCGCTCCCAACCCCTTTCGGAGCTTAAGCCTAACTTTCATACTTGCAATAATCTTTTCCTACTGGCATCCATTGGATGAGGAAATCGTTCAGTTCGTAATCAAAGGGAAGCCTTGTTACATGTTACTTGTTTAGTAGGAAGTAGATCAACCTCAAAATCTAACTTAAAACTTGGTTCGAAATTTGTCAAGACCAACTGGGCACTTTACTGCATTCATTGTTTTGAACGAGGAAGATTGGTCGAAGTGTGATGTGACAGAAATCAGCTGACCTTGAAGCCGCTATTAGGGTTTGTTATCAGTATTTAATACCGGTTACCTGAAGTAAAGGACAAGACGAGTAATAGGAACGCTTGAGTATTTATTTAATTAAGATGCCATATTGGGGCACAACACATTTCGGAGCACCAGAATGCGAAAGTAATGGAACGAGCTGCACTCAGTGCATAACTATTGACTACAGTAATCACTTTGTCAGAAGACGGGTTGCTGTGGCCTTGTATGTCTTACGATGGGCGCTGATTATGCAGTAGGTTTTTATTTCTGATTCGACCCAGAACTTAAATGGGAAAGTTACGCCTGTTGGTCTGAAAAACCAATAGATCGAGACAGTATCAAACCCGGTAAGAAACACGGACGCTTATTATGATCAATATTCTCCTTTCAATGAATTGGTACGGCGGAACGCTGTAAGTTTCAGCTTGAATCGCGTTAGTCTGAACTGGCAACCATTTCACCCTCGTAAAGCAGTTGTTAGCTTCATCTGAGGTCAATATAACACAGTTTTTCACTCATACCACGCCATCTGGACATTCAAGTTTCAACACATTTTATTCTCTGGGAAGGAACAAGTCTGAGATGTACTTCAGAGTAATATGGGCCGCAACACTAAAGAGACTCTTGTGCTAAGTCAGTAAGCACAATAACAATGGATCTCGATCAGTTTACATGGTTTATATATACCTCCCAAGAAGTGGAGTTGAGTGAAACTCTTTAGTGCCATTTGGGTTTAAATATCCTGGGATTGCTGAAGAAGCTAATCTTCCAAAGTTTGCTTACAAATTCCCTCTCAGCCATGTCACTGATGCAGGTTTTGCCTGCATTAGGACAACAATGGCTGTCCCAAATCTGGTAATCGAATGATGTTTACCACTGTATGCAAAACATATCACAGAGTATACATAGCAACATGTGTGCAAATGAATGACTCTGCATTATTCTACGATACTGTTGCCTGTATCATCTAACCTGGCGACGTTTAACTTGCAATACTGAAATGCCACATATCATCTGTAGTATGATACTAAGAACATCAAAAACAAACTAATCCAATGCATTTGTGTTATGCGTAAGTCACTCCACTTCACAGACATGCTAGGAAAAGCTTTCTGTCATACCCGTGTCCGATGCACCGAGTCGACTTAGATTACTACTCACTTGTTCGAGAACAAATTGCAATAGTTTGTATGTGGGCACTGGGGGTCTACGCATGTGTATAAACTCTACGTTTTTTACCTGAAAAACAATGATGGACGGTCTTTCTTTAATGTCATCTTGCCTCTTGTTGGGAGAGGTGACGAATGAAACACACGACTCCGAGGTCAAGCAAAGATTCAAAGCAGAAATCCCACCGTTTAACTATTGTAATAACGTAAAAAAAAGGGATTTCGGCTAACGCCTGCTGGGGAAAACAAACTGCTAACTCACTCTACGACGACAGTACGGTGAGTAAGTTGAAGTGCGCACTGGATCTGAGAATGAACTAAATGCTGATGGGGCCAAAAACGTGTTCTTTCTACCATTATCAGGCTGATGATTTTGGATCGAGACCGGTGAATTACAACTTTGACGGTATCATCGTCAAGATGAAAAGAATTTGCCAGGCTAACATGAGCCTTGAAATGAGTTTGCAACCTTTGAAGATACCACAACAGGTCACCCTTTCTCCTTAAATATTGATGACTCAAGTGATGAAAACGCTGTCTATTGATTGTGGAGTAAATTTGGACTGCCTTTCTCTATCCATCTTGAGGAGCAAGCCTAATGAAGACACGATAAATTTGCCCATTCTAGAAGCGACCAGCTGCTGTGTGCCCAGTCGTGGTTTTTTCTTGGCAAGGCGAATAAAAACAAGCGATGTAGCATCTCATATTTTCTTGCTCTACGCTTCCTTACAAACAAAAGCAATTTGGCGTGCTTGCCCGGGGCCAAGCTTTTCCGCTTTTTATTCAAAACATTTTGATGAAAAAACAGCATTGAGCAAAAATGACCGTAATGACGAAGTGAGCAGGGGCCACTTCATAGAACCTACTGATGACCGTGTTAGCGGTACTGAAGGAAATTCACATGTTGCTATTAAATAAACTTTTGCGAAGTTAGACCACGAAATGGTAGCTTCCTTGATATGGCACCAGATATATATTTGACGCCAATTTTCGGTGGCCTACTACCTGTCAAACTTAAGGAGAGAATGCGAAGATCAATATATGAGTAAAAAACAGATATCTGCATGTCAAACTGATGTTACTAAGAGACTCAGCTGAACCACTGATCATAAAAGCTTCCTAATGCGGTGTCATAAACTTAAAATTTCAGCAATGGCACTGACGCTGTCTGACACTTTTTGGACCCAAGTTATATGTGGAAAAAAATAAACCTTTCGTTCTGGAGAAATTTCACTGACGCGCAAGTTAAAGCCGCTGATAGTTACCTCTAAAATATACATACAGGACATGTCTGTTCAACCAAACCATATACACAACACAATATCATGAAGTACGTAGATAATTCTGTGTGCGGTATACAAAATATATCATTCTGTTTTGTCTCAAAATACCCAGACACTTTTGAATTTTCATCCTAGGTAAAATATCCTAGGTGTCCTTACAGAATTTATACGTATCTCTCCTTGGATAAGCAGATTTAGAAGATCCTTTCGGAATAATGCGGAGTGAATGCTGTTGCTATATACAAAGACGATAAGTCAAACTCACAAGTTCGAGGCGCTTTGCTTACAACAGGTTTCATAAAAGCGAAAAAAAACATATTCAAACCGAAGTGATGTTGTTACTAACTGTAGCCAGATGAGGCCTTTACTCTTCCTTTTAAGCACATTGAGTGAAAATGTCAGAAAGGATCCGTTACAGTTGTAGAAAATTGCTCGTGAGGATTTTTTTCACCCTACATAAACACGTAGGCCACTTCTATTTTGATTATCTTTTGCTTTTGGACAAAACCCTCTTTCTTCTGAAAAACGCTCGCGTATTTATGGGGATTTCGGTACTTGTAAGGTGACATAATCACAGGTTTGGACACTGATTGATGATCAAGATTTTGTGTGAGGACAGAATTTTATGGATTACATCCTTTGTTGACAACTATGTGAAACTTCTTGCATAATGATTTTTTTCATGTGAGGCTACAAAGCCCGCCAATTGGGATATGAACATGTGGGACTGTATTTTATTGGTGAAAGCGTTTCTTTTGCAAGTCAGATCCACAGTGTCTGATGTATACAAACGTTTATGGAAAGTATCAAACATCATGTTGTTGAGAATGCAGAGGAAATTTACATTCAAACGCGACAAACGTGGGTTTATGTCAAGTGTAGATCCTTTATATAAAAAAGACGCATTACCTGAACCAGTCCAAATTGCGATCTTAAAAACCTTTGCTCAGCACAAGTAACGATAAAACTTTGCTACGTAGTATGTTTACGGGAGATAATACTGACTTTGATAGAAAAGAACGTTTCGAAATTTTTCGCTCGTAGAGTTTGATGATGCTTTCGTTCGAAAATATCTAACAAGCGACTGCCTTTAAATAAGGTTAGCAGCTGTAGCTTTTGTGCATTCCGGTTCCCGGACAAACATAGCTGTACTCTCCGGTTCAAGATCTTTTTGATGTAGGAAACTCGATAATGATGTACATCTAGGCCTTATGTATGAAATTGACGTCTGTTGTTTGATACGACTACTCGTCATCATTTCCCTCATAGGGAGTCCACCCTATTTTCAGTGTTCCTGTTAAAGTATGAAGCTTCTTCCAAGGCCGACCAAAACCGGGGCATATTGAAGACAGTCGAAACAAGTTCATTTACATTCTCCATTAAATTTTTGTCCTACAGAATGACAGAAAATTGTGCATGCTAGACCTGTTGGATTATTCAGAGTTGCGCGGTGTCCACGAAACCCCACAAAGTTGTGCCGCCGTTACTGTGTACAAAACAACAGCATCCAGAAAGCAGATACGCGAGAATGCTGCGTTAATTCTGACACAGTTTTGTATCACAGACCTGGCAGGGACTTCTCATGGACTCATCGTGGGTCTTCAGACTCGCGGTGGGAAGCGCATTTGTGAAAAGGAAAGAGTTGTGATGGTTATCCCATCAAGCAGTGCTTCTTATTCGACATGCGCTTTTCTCAATTTTACTTCATTGCTATTTGTACAAGTAGATTTACACGTTGATCTCCAGTGGAAACTGTATTCCTCAACAACATAAATCAAGCCTCTTTAAAACACTAGGCAGCATGGCCCATAGTAACATCTCATTGTGTTGTCCATAAAGAGAGGACTACAATCATACGGCGTCAAGTAGATAGAGAACAAAACCGAATGCAGACAGCCTAAAAGCTTTCATAAAATAATATGCGGTGCCTGGGTGCCGTAAGACAGCCACATAGAAGTTGGGATAAGATAGATTCTGCTGAATACGGGCCTCACAAAGTTTAAAACCCTCCAACCAGGTTCCATGAGTGGTTACGAAGAAGGAACACTGTATACAAGGCATGAAAACTAAGTAGTGTTAGTTTCGTATTTTCGGAAACGCCCGTTATTCTATTGCATCGATTCTTGTATTTTTCGGGTAGAACTGATCGCGGTTTCGTTGAATGTTGGCCCCACGTCACTGAACAGCTCTTTGTAGTCACATTAGCATACTACAAAAGTAATGAGTGCTTGTAACATACAGACCGAAAGTAACTTAAAGCTCAAAATCCTTGTCATACCCTGGCAAAAAACAACACCTTATACAATCGACAACGCTTAACTTCAATGCTTTAGGAGGGAAACGATTGCTTTTGGAGGTTGTCACTAATGTCAGATGATTCTTGTAGTTCTGGAAATTTTATTTGTTTTCCAGGAATCCGAAAATTGATTTCCCGGGGATTGGTTGCTGGAGATTCGACACAGTGCGCTCTCAGAATCCTGAGGCGGAAGAAAGTGGTGAAAACCACCAGCAGATTGACTGATAGTGTACAGTCAGGTTTTACAAAAGATGCTTCTGTGACACTACTTTGTCATGCAACGTCATTTAGTAGATGAAACTCACATTTAAAAAATTTTTACACCACCAAGTACTACAAGCTTTTCCTTTCATTTCGTTTTTCAGCATCCTTCCTCCTAAATGATCCAGAAGCTAGCAAACAAAAGCAATGAATGCTACAAATGAAACACAACCGTTATCCTGTCGCGATCGCTATGAGCTCAACCAGACCGGTTTGGAGCCCTTATCGATTGACGAACGACTTCCACAGCATATATTTCTGCAGACCTACATGCCTGGCACTATCACGGTGGTCAAAATAGTCATGATCACTTGGCTGACTATAGGACTATTCGGTAACACTCTATCTTTCGCTATCTGGGTAACAAAGCACCAGCGTCGAAAGAGTACATCGGCCATTTATCTGTCTGCTCTCGCACTTGCTGACCTGATTCTCATTCTAACGCTTGTCAACTATCACGTGGAGCGCTACTGGGGCTTACCGGGTGTGACCTCTGTCAATGGGTTGTGTCAAATTTATCAGTGTCTCACGCTGTTTGCACAGTACTACTCCACAACCCTTGTGTTTGGTTTCACTCTGGAACGTTATTTGGCCGTGTGCTACCCATTTCGCCGCCATAAACTATGTTCACCACAGAGGGCAGTTTTGGCCATCGTTATACTTCTACTCATCTGTGCCGTCCCGATGCTGTTTCAAACAGTTCTCTGGACTTACGAGAATGGAGTTTGTAAAATGAGAATGGAATGGCTGCGTGATCCGCGCATACAATGGATTCTGACAGATCAAGAAATCATCTTTTCTCTGATCGTCCCCTTGGCTGCATTAGTGTTCAATATTCTTGTGCTCCGTGAAATGCGGCGTTTAATCCGAAACCGAGCTGCACCTAAAACGCAACTGCCAGTCCGGAGGCAAACGAGAAAACAGTCAAAATTATTTCTGAAACTGAGAAAAGCAAGCACTCTAAGTAGTAATTCAGTTTGTGCAAGTGAATCGCCTGAAGACAAGGCACAACAAGAATCCTCCGCCTTCATTGCCACTACCATCATGTTGGTCATTTTATCATTCTATCTAATTGCTTGTGCAGTCCCACCTGGCGTGGTTTACCTTGCCCAGTTCACCTGGGCTCAACCTGATGATTGCATGAACGATGAGAGCATTAGGACTGATCCCGAGTGGAATAGGTTTTTTGGAAACCTCATGTCCAAAGAATATATTGATTTGTTCTGCGCTTCTCACTATGCACTCAATGTTGTGATCTACCTGCTCACCTCCAAAGGTTTTCGTGAACACGCTATCTGGATTCTCACATGTCAAGTGGATAAGTTGAAATCTTTATTCCGACCAGTGGTGGACAACTGGGACTTTCCTCGTCGCACAGGGCCGCGACTAATGTCTGCAAACTTTCGCCTGTCGGAAAACGAAGAAAACCACACGCTTGTGACCGATTCCGATAAATGTTTTCACCATCAACAAAACGGCAATGGATGAAATCTATGAGTTGCCAGAATCTATCATTTTACGAAAAGTTCACTCAAAAGATCGCAATTGCCTTCACGCCTCCTGCCTATGAATATGTGAAAAGAAAATTTTGCTGCTTTCATGTCATGTACATTATACGAAACCGCAGAGATAAGCAACCATAATTGTTCATTCCGAGTGCGCTTCCTCTCTCTGTATTTCATTCCACATTAGTTGTATCGCTGGGTTGTACATACCCCAATTTTATACAGACTATCATAATTTTCCATCGCAGTTTCTCTTTCTTTGTTCCGCTGAGATGATTCTCCCACCTGAGCAAAATTGTCCTGTTTCGAAAAAACCTATCACAAAGGTTTAAGGTCGAATGTCGAGTTCAAAAAACGTGTGAACCTGCACTTTTATTTGTCCATGATGAACGATTCAACCACGGGCAACGGTGGATTATAATTACATGGGTTTCGAAAGAACATGGCGTGCATATTCTAGTACATGTTCATAAACCATATACGATGTAATGATTGTTTTAGTTTAAGTGTGATTCGAAATCACTTCATCATTCGTCAGCAGTGTGCAATTCTTAACACCATCCTTTGAACGACAAAGGTTTAAAACAGAGGGGTTCGCGGACCTTTTCCAGTTAAGCCCCGTCACGAAGGCAAAAGGTGCATGTGCGAAAAGTTAAGCCCCGCTAATTTTCGCCAGCCTCAATCTAATGCACGCACACAACCACGACCTATTTTTGATGAAAATAATTCCTTATCCGCATTTAGGCTCATTTTGTACAAAACTTTTCTCCGTTCGGACGGAAAACCTTAAATGAACTATCTGAAGCTTTCAACTCTCGTTCATGACAAGGAGATGGCAATACGTTTTTTGCAAATCCATGGAGTGATCCATCAGCAAGGTTTATGGAAAAATGGCCAACAAATGACACCTTCAACTGTCTCTGGCAGATCGAGGTGTAATGCCCGAAAGTGTCGGCAAGAAATCTTACAAAAGAGAACTTGGCTGGAGCGGTCTAGGTTGGAGTTTAGGACAGTATTTCTATTCATTTACTGCTGGTCCAAAAACTTGCAAAAAACCAAATTCTGCTCACAGGAATTATCTATCAGCCACACAACCGCTGTTGACTGGAAGAACTTTCTTCGCGAAGTTTGCGTCTGGCGGCATTTGCAGACTACAACAGTCATCGGCGGTTCAGGTCTACACGTCGAGATCGATAAAATGCTAATATCTCGCCGTAAAAACCGTGCAGGGTGAATCCTTCCCCAGTAGTGGAAAAGGTACCAAAAACGGACGTTTTCATGCAAATTATTATCCTATTCAATAAAACTAAAATTACAGATTTCATATCCTCTTTTTCTAATCTCTTTTGTGTAGAAACGGTTAATTTTTTGGTGATGGTTATTTGGAAAAGATCTGGGTTCGCGCCACCGTGAGTTTAAGGTTTTCCGGTGGACGAGAACAACTGCGTCGGCTAAATTAATGGTTACCGGTGTCATTAGTAGGTTGACTGAAGACTATCCTAATGCGTAGCCTGTCGACCCTGTTCTATGCTTTGAAGTCTGTGCGCTGTTCATTATCCGGTTTTGCGGATGGCACTCTTTGTGTTTCGAAAGGACAAGGTTGGTGGGCAAGTACGCAAAAGTCAAATGGATTGCATCGAGTTCTCCTCAAGTTTATAACGACGTGATTTGTAAGGATAATTAAATTTTTGGAGGGGTGCATGCATGAAACTCATGAAAACAAATTAGTTTATAATACTTCACCATGTCAAACTACGTCCGACCAAACAGATTTGTCTTCTTTATCACATGACGAATCAAGAAAGATTTGAAAACCGCATATGGCAGAATACACCGAGTATGTCTTCATTTTACCCCAAAAGTTTTTAATAAAACCCCCTGGAGTCAGCGTAATTTGATGCATTAGACTGCTCCCCGTTTCGGACAAATATGTAACGGGAATGTCTTTGAAGTGAGTGCAAAAACATTGCACAAATCTTACATTATTTCAAACTTCGTTGCCAATCGAATAGCCTCCTATTACAACAAACACACAGATCGATTGCTCGGTGTGACTGATTATGACAAATATTAATCCATGGAACTAAATACCGTTTCCTCGTAACAGACAAGCTAGAAGTGTATACTGCGATTGCTCTCGGAATGAAATCAAGCGAAAAGCAAACATTTCTTTCCTTACAACCGGAAGTGAAAGTATTGCGACTCTTATAGGCGAGAGATTCAGCTGGGCTCCAGGTGAGTTTCCCGTCAAATCAAATTGGTAAACAACTAAGTGTACTTGGCTAATTTCGTGCAATTCGCTTTCAAGCAAAACATAAGGTTGACAGAAACCTGGGAACTGCGCCCACCTGATTGGCCCCAAAAACGGTGAAATCGGTCGTGAGCTGTCTAAGGGTTTTCAGAAACCCTATGAATGGTGTCTTAAGTCTATATGAAAATATTTTGTTGGACTACACTGAAAACACACTACCACACAGGTGTCAGGTGGGCTTGTTTGTTTATCTTCAACTTTTTCAGTTGTCAAAAAATGGGTTTAAATTGCATTGTGAAGTTCCAGACTGTGGATCACCGCGTGAAAACCATAATGGATGCTTGCAGGGCTTGAATACAGACACAGCTGAGGTGTTGCGGACTACTGACTGGATTCCCAACACACATCTTATTTGGTTTGATCAATAATACTAAACCACGTTCAGCTGTCGTGAACTCGTTGCCAGTGATGTCTGTGAAGCTGTCGGTGTCTCCGTCGGTTAGTTGTGCATTTTGCTGGTTACTCATTCAGTCAATTGATAGAATCAACTCACCATGAGTCATGCAGAATGCCGCATTGGTAATGTACCTCATTACTCTTTGATGCATCGGTTTTCTGTCATCTCCATGAGGTGTCTTGGAGCACTGTGTGTCACTACTAATCATCGGTGATAATCACGCTAAACTCGTGTGTTTTTAACAAACTTTGAGCCTACTGTGACAAATCTGGGTGTTTGCCAGTGGATCTATCTATTACTATGTAGTCTCAATGTGCTCTTTTCAAACCATAGTGGCAAGAATGGAAGAAAGTGAATTCAGTTTTTAATAGGTTGCTTATTGCAGCGTTTTCAGTCAGCTGATAAACAGGCCAACAATCCTCCGAAAATATGCCCGTCAAACTTGCTCATTATACAATTATACAATTTTATACAACTATACTCCATGCCCATGGTGACAAGCTGTATTCGTTGTACGATTTTGGAACGTTGGTTTTCTGGACACATCTGATTGTATCTCTCGAAAACACTGTTGTTTCGCTCTGGCGCAGTATAGACGACTGACTTCGCATTAGACCTTTCATTCAGTAGTAATGATGAGACCATGATAATGGGCCCAGCTTATTGATCATTATTATTATTGATCCATAAGCAATCCAGATTATTAATGAATAAGGTAGGCTCCGTTTTTCACTGTTTGTAAACACACCCGCCTCTGTAATGGTACCGAGAACATGAACTGCCCTTCTGAAAAATGTGTTATGCGGACGGGATAATCTGTCGTGGTAAAAAAAACGCACCCCGGCCATAGCGATGAAGGCAGAAGAGGCTAATTTATTACTACTAAAGCACCAGGCATGTTACAAAGAAACAATGAGTATAGATCCACCGATGTCGCTACCAAACTTCAAATCATGACATAAAGCTAGCAGTCTACAATGGGTCTACAGTTCATCAAGGATTTACTTTATTCTGGCTAATGAAGATCCGACGACCATGACCTGGTTAATCCGCACTATTTATACAAGCAGACTTTGTATGAGCTTTTGAGCAATACGTATATACACCAAAAAGTCACACGCTGATTTTTTTCACGGGTGTATAATCCACAGAAATTTGCAGAACGTCAAACTTATTCTTTTTTTAATGAAGAATGAAGTCTGCCTTCAAACATCCACTAGAACCTTTGAGAAGGGTCACATGTCTAATCGCCAAAATCTAAAGAAGCATGAGTTGGTAGTTACAGAATTTTTAGTCCCTTGTTAAACGGGTTGCTTTTATCAAGATGGGGAAAATAAAATGTAACATGATAGCTGTTCCTGTCACCTAACGAATCTCACGTTTGCAGTCATAAAACTTTGGTTCCAGACCTACGCTTTAACATGAATCGGGCGGCAATATAAATTGCTCTGATATCTTGCATTTCGGACAATTAAATAAAACCAGATTATGCTCTCTATACCAGAAGTCTATTCTGACTGGCCAAAACCCTACAGCTTAACCGAGAGATTTCATGAGATAACCGGTTTTGTTGTGAGTCACCTAGTGACAACTTGCCTCTGATTGATTACCGGGTTACACTGAGCTCCTGGATTTGCTGCTCTCCAAAGTGTGTGCTTTTTCTGGCCGTCCCTTTTCAGGGGTTTTATTCTAACTTCAAATTTGACCTTCTTTATTCTCATCTGTGTCACGTCTGGGTACCGTAAGGTTGACCTTCAACTCGTAATCTGCTCATTAATACCTAATAACCTGGAGCGCATTCTGGGCACCTCAGAGTTTTGACGATGTGCAGGATGCTGGTCTAAGCCTTAAAAACCAAACCAGCTGGAGAGTCGTGTTTGTGTACCCGAAATGGTGAACAAGGAAGTCAGAACGGCATTAGTTTCTGATAGTTCCAGAGCACCTTCTCCAATGTTCACTGGGGAAGATGACCAATTGGCGCTGGCAGTATTCGACTCCGAAAGCATAAAACGGGATGAATTTTAAGCACAACAAACTCCATATGGCTGAAGCGACAGTAACCTGAATGTCGGTGGGTTCCTCAGATGCAGAGTGAGTTGGCTTTAACAGGTTCGCCATGCACAAGTACGACCACAATGAGGGTCACACTGAATTAGTCTTTACATCAGTGAAAATCTGCACTCCGTTAGTACCTTAACTCACTATCATAATGGGAGAAACTTGCTGTAATTGTACCTGATGAACCTATTTGCGCGATCATAAACGCTCATCCTTGTACGGACAAAACGTTTCCCCTGTGGGTACATCTTGTAAAGCAATGAATTGGGCGTGACCAGGTGATCATCGCTCAAGTTTCCCACTTGGAGCTGGGACGGCAGCCTGTCATCTCAAGAAGCGTTGTGCTTCGTATGGGTAGTTGACGACAGATTACTGCAGCGCATTTTCTGAGCGAACAAGTGCACGTACAGTTCAAACGTATGGCATTCGAGACTTGAGTTTTACAAACACTTCACAACTAGTGACTACTGTAACAGTTGAAGAGCCTTTGATGCTTAGTGACCACAGTTTGACGATTGTTAAACTTTAGGATATGCAACACGCGCAGCCTTTATCACTGACCCGAAAGATATTGAAAGGGTCTTTCAGAAGAACGGAATGCGTGATTAAGGAGCTGCGAATAGCCGATACCCGTAACGAGGACGTCATTTTGTATCGTTTGCACAGTCGAATCAACTTTAAAAGAACCAGCGCACATTCAATATCAGCCATAAAATCATTCGAGCAAAGATTATCTTGTTGGTTTCTCTTAGTCCTGTACAGAAATATAGGGATATCAAGCAAAACAACCAAAAAAACCTTATTCTTGATTATAGTTAGCGAAACAGATATGATTTTGGTGGGTCACGTGAAGCTCAGGGACGGAGATTCAATATGTGTACAATATGTTTATATTCGCCAGGTATGAGCCTGAAGCACGGATGCCAGTGTGCTCCGTGGGCATTCTCTATGGAGCGCATCTAGTGTGTTTTCAAAGGAGACTTCGTCCTGTATTTGCCCTTAATCCATTCTGAAAGTTCATAGAAACAACCTTATTGTGTCATCAGCAGCCTCCACCCTAAAAAAAACTCCAGGGTGATTTGAAACTGCGATCACCCGGCAAGTCATAAGGACACTAAGATAGTCGGCCATGAGCAGTGCACCAGTAGTCCATGGGAAGAACAACTTCACAAAATAAGCAAAGCTGTTTTCGGACAAACCACGCGAGAAGTACATCAACGCGGAACCACATAATAAGGATCCCGTCATTGAAGGGTGAGTGGCTTTGCATGATTACACTGCTAATCAGCCGCTCGTGGCTGAACGGCTAAGTGGTCATAGGGTGCCCCGGGAGGTCGTGGCTTTGAAACTCCCTGGAGTTTCGTGCCATTTGCACAACCAACTGTAATGACCCTTGTAAAGACGAAAGAGCTGCAGTGCTTCTCGGCTCTGTAGCATAGATTAGCTTCACCTATAGGATGAAATCCCATTGAAAATTCCAAAATCGCCTTAAATTATCAGGTTTCATAAACAAAAACTTGAATAAATTCTTCTACTGACCTGGCAGAGTGCATGTGTTGGGCGGATGCAGTAAACGATAGCACATAGAAACCGGTACAGTTTTATCCGACGCTATTGACACGTTGCCTAAGCAAATGTCATCCGTGTTTTCACTCCTAGACTACGTATAGAAGAACACTTTCCATGTACATTGAGTCTCAACTGGTAGTGTGACGTTACTTGGTAAACCTACACCATTTTATAAACTGTGTTTATTGGTTATCGATTTTTATCAAACTAAGTTTTAGTCGCTTTTAGGAAGAATTCACTATGGATCCTTGTGGTTCAGCATATCTACAACTTGCTCAATAAAACAGCTGGTACATTTGATCGATAGCCAATAGTTAGCCTAACGATTAAATTATGAATTTGACTGCTTGTATGTTTGTTCTTTGGCATTAATGTCTACCAAGCACCACAGAGGATAAAGGTACACGCACGTTCAAATCTGAGCTGTCATATTACCCTTGTCAGCTATATATTTTCCCAATGGAATTAGAAAAAGTATAAGGAGTGAATGGTAAAAGCTCCATGAATACTTCCGACTTGGTTCTACTGGTTTATAGTGCCCTGGAGCCTTCTGGTACAAATGTGTGCATAACAAAATATAATGGAGGCTAAATTTTCAAAAAGGGTCCAAGGAAATGTAAAGAACCACAAGTATCTGGGTAGCTTGGTTTATACGCCTTTTTGTTTTCAGCCTGGCATATTTCCCAAGCACTAAGAGGTCAAACTTATTGAATAACGCCAATCTGCCTCATTACAGTGCCACCGATAAACTGGCGGCTGTTAGGTAACCTAAGCATAAAGTTAAATGCGCATCCAAGAAGTCTGGTTAGTGGACAAGAAGGACTAGAATTTCTGTGTCAAAAAGTCCATCCTGAAGGGAGCCAATTAGAAACTATCAGGGGTTCGCTCTGTGTAGTAGTTGACTTCGATCACAATGCAGCATTGTCTGAATAGCTTGAATCAACCGGGTTCTGTCTTTCAGCTTCCTACGTTTCTTATTATTGCTCCTGGTAAGTGTCTGGTTCCATAAGCCATTGGTCGCACGTAGCCATGGTTAGTTACTTCCTTCTCCCTGTGTCCACACGTTATAATACACAGAGAAACAAATTTTTTGAAGCCAGTGATGCGATGTTATGAATCGAACCGTCAGCACCCTCTCTTAGAACATTATAAACGTTGACGACAATGCGAATGGTTGTATAAAGCTTATCTAGGAACCTGCTCACCATTTTCATCTGAATGACAGGAAGAATAGCAGCGTCTCGTTGAATCGAACCTGAAAGTTACTTAATTCCCGACCAACGGAGAATCGTGTATGTATCAAACGGGTTAGATGTGAATGACTGCCGAACCGGAAACCTATTCCAAAAACATGTAGCTGTACAGAACGGCTTTTCGGCCATTTTTTAGAAATCTCGGCAGATTCCGTCGGATTCGGCCCATCGAGCGCAAACAGGCCCTAGTTGATGGATATTATCAACGTTCTCATTTGCAGCTTCTCTAAAACGCCTCAATTCCCTGGGGTGCGTATACGAGGTCGATAAGTATGCAAATAGGACTGTTTTAAGAGAAAAACGTAAAGGAATCCGCATCGCGGCTATCGAAACGTTTGTTAGGCGTGATCGTTGGTGACAGAATTGGAATAACACGTGAATCAGCCAACTGTAACTTGTACAATACCGGGAACAATCTAGCGGATGAACGAGATTAAAGAAAATTGCTCTGTGTTGTAAACGAGACGAAAACAGCGGCATCATTTTCTAGAGTTTTCAGAAACCGTGTTCTTTTAATACACAAAAACAGAGCAGCTTTTGAAAAGCGCGTTCATAAACCACCATATGTTCAATGTACTTTTACGTTTTAGTGATAATTTTTTATCCGAAAGTGTGTTCTCAAATCAAGCGTGAGAGATAGGATCAGATTAAGTCCACACAGGTTAAAACCGAATTGTGATTGTCTATGAAGCTCTAAAGATAAATAGTATTCAAACTTGTTCAAAGTTTTTTTTAACCAAACCAATGATTTCTACCTCTGAACGCATGAGTGCAAAAGTACTTGCACAAGCGTGATTGTGGTCAGTGTAGTGTCAATTCACCGAATTGCCGATTTTAGAAAAATTTAAACAAAAACTAGGGAAATTTTACCACATGCTAGAACTAAGATGTGAGAATATTCCTGGTCAATATTAGGGGAGAATGCATTATTTTGAATGGGTTACGGTGGCTTACAAGACAAATTAAATATAATGCGAGACTTTTGGATTTAAATGGAGAGACATTTTATTCACAGGCATTTATAATTGAAGAATGGCCACTGATGGACCGGTAGAATGTCTGCTAACTTACACTGGTTAATATTGTCACCCACGACACATCTGACCGTTCGGCGCAGTGATTTATATCTCTGAAACCACCAATAAATAATTTGCAAATCAATTTGGTTTTCACGAGAGACTCAACTGAATCTCTCGTTTATGGTATTCTACAACTAAATGTGATGCACACAGGCCACCTCAAGTTTCAAGTAGAACATAATGTTGACGGAAACTCGGGGACTGCACCTACCTGATGAGCCTCAAGAAGGGCAAAACCGGTCGTGGGCTGTCGAAGAGTTTTTAACAACCTTGTGAGTAGTTTCCATCACCAACACTTAAATTCTATCTCACTCCACCGAAGGTTTGTGATCACCAAATTACTATCATCGTCCATACGTGAGGGACCATGGGAGACCAAGTGGGTAAATGCATAGATGCCAGCAACCCCAAAATTCAGTTGGTGGCTGCTCATAAATGGAGACCAGAATATATCCGGCTAGACTTTAAACAAAGCCAAAGCGAATGGGTTTCTATAAGTTGGTTGGAAAACGTGAATAGAATATACGGTATGATTCTCCTGGTGTTTCTGGCACCTGCCTATTTTCTGCTATGTGTCTTCATCAAATTCATCCTATGACAAGATGATATGGGTTTGTGGATTGTGTCACTGATTAAGCTCACGCTTATGGAAAACCAGCTCAGGCCACTGATACTTGCTCAGGGTTCTAAATCAGGCAAATGCAAAAAGCATCGTAATTCAGTTTCGCTTTTGAATCACTGGTCAGACGTGGCGTACGCAAGCCCCGATCATCCATATGCTGTTTTATTCCCTTCTCATTCTCATTCTGAAACAAAAAACATTGTGCAACTGATTTAAGAAGACTCTTCCGCATCACAATAGTTTTGTGGGAAACTTAATGTATTAATGCTGTAAACTACTCACTTGGTCGCTGAAAGCTTTTCAACAGCACAAGACAAGTTTCGTTCCTCTTCGGGGTCATCGGATAGACTCAAGCCCTTAATTTTCGTCAGATATAAACGAAAGATTATATTGTGTTCTAAGCCGGTCTCCGTGAGAACAGAAGTAGTACATATATGACCATATTTGTCAAATTTCGTGCAATTTGCGTTCAAGTATAACATAAGCTTGACGGAAATTCTGAGACCATACTTACTCAATAAGTCCCCAAGATGCACAAATCCGGTCCGGAACCGTCGAAGCAATTTCAACATTCTTGCGATACTTTCTTTTCTGAAAAATTTACCGCAGTATCTCAAATATCCTGCCAACTGGAACACGATTAGCCTCTGTACAGCACATTCAGTTGAAGAATATCACAAGCGAGAGTTTCCGCTGGGCTTCAGGTAGAACATTCATGGAAAACAAATTGGTGCGCTAATAAGTGTGACAGAGAAGTAATTTGACTGCCATTTAAAGTGAAGAGTCCAGTTTACACACAGCCAATAGACCGAGACAAACAGGTGTTCACTGAGAGCAATAACCCTCTCAAAGTATTTGTAGCATGAGTGAAAGATTAATTTTCATCCAATACGCAAGTTGTATATCGAACTATATGGCATAATGGGTACTAGGCGATTTTCCTGTTAATACGGGGCCGGGATGACTAATCACTAAAACAAACAGACTCTTATTCTCGAGTTTTCAGTCTTGCTGTAATTCATCGGGGCTCGGCCTGTCACATTCATACTGTCTTTTTCACCTTTATGTTATCAACACTTGACAAACTTTCTCATCAAATAATAGTTTTGGGTTCTTTTACACAAACCTCACAGTGTCTCATTTATTTATTTAGATAAAGTTATTGCTTGTATTTATATTTATCCTAAAAGATAATGTAGCCTCTTATATAGTTAGGCGTACGTGTTCTTTTACTCGGTCCTGGTGGTTTGGTGATCTTACACAACCCCAAGTTCTTCCGTTTCATTTCTTTTCAGTAGTGGGCTGCCGGAAAAGTTTTTGTTGGGAATGGAAATGTAAACTTGCATTCGAGACAGGCGGTTTCCTCCACAGAAGCCGTGACATGCAGTTCGCCAAATTTCATTTCTGATTGACAACGATTATCTCGTTGGGGAATTTGACATCACATTTTTGCATAACCTTGGGCTCTAATTAAAGTAAAATGTTCTTGTAAGCCCCGTCTGTCTTTTAACCGTTTTCTAGTGCGCGAGTTATACATACACGAAACAGTCTATTTGTTTTGACAGAAAGACAGATGATTTGAAACGTTTTTATCGTCATCATCATCAGTGACGTGATAATTTGTGATTTGCCGTCATAATTTGGTGTCACAAAAAGATTTTCAACTGTTTACTTTTCGTCGTTTTGTATGTGATAATACAATAAATGAACAGCCGTGCTTGGAGTTCTGACTGAATGCTGTTCAAAGAGGGTGAAGAATGGTCGCTGGTGTTGGAAAAGGAAATTTGTCATTGTAACCCAAGATGAAGATCCACCAAAGAACAGCTTCCTTCTCATTAAGAATTTCTGAAGTGAGCTGCTATGCATCGCCAACACCAGGTAGTAAATGAAATTCGAGCATGAATGAAAAAAGCTTTACCGTTTGAGGAAGAGTTATTTATGAACCAGTAAATCAGATCGAAGAGACATGACCAGCTAGAAAACGCAAAGTTATGTTAAAAGCCACCATTCTGTCTAAACAAGACCACGTTCGAATAAACAATGAAGCTTTGTCTACCGTAGCGTTGCGGCCATCACCTGACACCTATTCATCCCCTCATATTACCAAGTCATATTTCACGATTTTGCACTACTATAAGCCGAGAGCTGCTAGCACTATGTAAGTGATTTTTATACTGTTCTTCAGTGAGCATTGAAGATGTCTCCTTGAATGGCGACGAAACGTTTGCAATTCAATTGCCAAGCTCAGCAAACAGATCAACAGTCAACTGATCAGTTACCACTTTGTTATATCTATCATATATAACATTTCTATTTACTATATTACATTGCTACAAATATTTGTGAGAAAGAAGATCATGAGTAAGTGAACTCGGTTTAAATGTCCAGAACTGGTACTTAACCCTATAATCGCAACACAAACTGCAATGTATTCTGGCGCCGTTGATTTGTTTTTGTTAAATTCAGTGTGGTAGTGGAAAACATTTGCCGAGGGCTTACAAAGCTAGAAGTGGACCACCATAAATTCTAGCTGGAAATACACAACTAGAAATATGTACCATATTACTGCCAAATTACTACCAATGCAAAAATGAACACGTCAGCCAGCACCGTTCTAACGTTTCTATATTCGAAAACTTTTTAGTAAAATTGCAAATTTAAAAATGACCTAGCCGAAAAAATAACTTTGTTTTATTCCTAACCATTTACAAAAATGCGTCTCTGGCACCGCTTTTCAGATAATCGGTGGGCGTCTTCTGGGAAGCTACAGTTATTCTGAACAATACGCCATATCCAGTGTTTCCAATATTGAATATGTCCATCACAACGGGCGTACCTAATCCTAATTTAATGTTTTGAAAAGTGTAGCGACGAACTAGTAGCATATGCTTTTTGGAGTTCAAAAATACCTTGTTGATTGACGTTGTCAAAGAAATTGTTGTTCAACGTTTATATTAAATAGAAGTTTACGCATCCTACCTTCCGATTCTAAGGATCATTGACAGAGTCATGAACCTCCTTCTGTGGGTAGATTAAAAATCTTCTGTGAATTTCTAATCATATCACTATTTGCATACACATGGTATATGATGATCTCGAGAGATATTGGAGCGATGCTAAGTGCACCGTTCCCACCCTCTACCTCTGTTTTAACCTTTATTGATCACTTATTTACAGGCTTAAATACATATAAGAGGAGAGAGCAAGAATCACATACGTACGCATGAGCACATCCCACCAGAGTGTGTAGTTGTTATCTCTCCATCTGGTTCTGAATACACCCAGTGAATGAGAATCAATATAGATGCGCTCTGTGCTGTAATTGTCCAATGACACCCTATCTCCAATTCCACGAAACTTCAGTCAAAACAGTGCATCTGAGGTTTTCAAAATTTGCGCCATTTTATTTAGAAAAGGAATATCATTTGGTGGCTAGTGTAGTAAACATAGGTCTTCTTGATGGTACTTATGGACAAGGTCCAGTGATTTTATTCAGCCTGAACTCCTGTGGCATCTTACATCCATGATTTAGACGCAGGACATGATTTACAGTAAAGGTCAAACTGCTCTCGTTAGTGACTGTTTTTTGCACTTTTATTGTCCTCCTTTAACTTTCTTTACAACTATGGCCAGATGGAAGAAAAGTAACACCATACTATGAAAGTCCTATTCGCCGACATTATTTCACGTATTTTTCGTTGATATGAGCCCTGAGATTAAGTAGGATGCCTTGTGTGTATTCGATAAAATGGTACAGGGCCTCTTAACTGGATATGTTTATACCGAATGATGATCATGGTAGTTCATGAATCGCTACTTAATTTTCAGGCTCCAGACGTGCACCAAACAACCTCTTTTTCGCAACTGAGCCATATGTTTGAGTTGGGCTGTCTTGAGAGCCGGATCTTCAAATTTTGAGACTCCACTCAATGAGCTGCATTCACGGAGAACAGTGTACTTGCACTTCATCATTTATTCTGTTAGCAGGTTTACCGTTGCTTTTCGAAACAAAGCATTCATTCCAAATCCCTAAATAAAAAGGACTGTGCTATAAAAATGATGAGCCATCTTCCGGAGGGACATTACGGAAACCTCTCACCGGTTCTATTTTGAAGCACGTGCGGTACCTGGCCAGTCGGTAAACACAAGTGGAATCAAACCAAATAGATACGTAAGTGATATGTTATTTGAAAGCTTCCAGTAGTAACTACTGCAAATGCAGTCCGTCGTATTAGATGGCGGATACAATGATGTACTCCGATGCCATATTCACTGGATAATGACAAAATAACAAAACAGACCTTCCGTTCACTTCATATGTGCTTATCAATATTATTCTACGTTGTAATGATAGTCATCACGACAAACGCCCAGTTCTTTGCTCAGAAAAAATGAAATATCCAAACATGCAAGATATTCTCTCACAAGAACTTTTGTCCACGTATACCCAAACGCCTGGAAATAATTAAGTCTGCTTTACCTAATGAGAGAATATAGGCGATGATATGTTCATCGATCGGGCAAGTTACGAGGTGTAAGAAAGTCTTCTGTGATATACATCAGTGGTTGTTAGGCAAACTACTTTGTCACGCTGTTACCAAGACAGCAAAGTAAATTAGAAATAACTTACGTTTTGCCTACTTTTACCCGGTGATTCTCTTTTCGCAATATTCAAGTTGTAGGAACGCCAAACGGATAGAAAAAAAAGTAATGCGCCATTCATTTTTTCAGCCCACTTGATGCTCAGTCACTGAAAGTATCTCTAGGTGCTTATTTATGAGGCTCCATCTATGAAAAGGATGAAGCGTAATTTTGTTTGGCTACATAATTTTTGGTCAAACTAACATTGTAAGATAGAATTTTAGGGACCTTAACTTGTTCCAGAATCAGCAAAAGTGGCTGCAATTTGTGACATGTTGTTTCCCTTGAGACAATTCTGAGTACCATGGGGCGGTACCTGGTGCGTATTGGTTGTGTTGTTCCGAACAGTTTTAGAGATTTAAATGAAATGGTTATTCGGTAACTAAAAGAGTTTGGGAAACTTGGGCATTTCTTTTTTTTGGCCCCTGTTATAAGAACTCTGACCCTCCCTCTCTATATGTGGCACTTGTGCATCCTTCCTAGTTCCTAATTCTGGAAGACCGACCACACTGGAGCAGCGGGGAATGAACAGCTCATTACTCTCACTGATCCACGGGAATGTGCTTATAGAAATAAAAGAGTCAGCCCCGGGGTTTGCCTTCTGGTTTCAACCCGTCCCTTTGTATTTCGCTAATGGTTTTTCAGTAACGAATTTCAGTAACGAATTTCAGCAGCGGATTTCTTTAAAAGTAACGCAGATAGATTAGGAATTCTTCTGTGAACTAGGCCATTTGTGCCAGACACAAAAGGTTATACCTGAACACCTCTCTACGACAGGAAAAATATTCTCACCGAATACATCGAAGTGCCTTGAGTAGGAACTTTGTTGACCAACTCAGCCCGGTATTATAAAATGCAGATAAAATAAGAAGCGTTCGGAAATCAAATAGTGGCCCGAACCTGGAGGTTTTTACGGCCCATCTATCTACTGTCAACTTGTGAAGATTTCACGATTCGAGTCAATAGACGTGAAACGTGACTGTCAAAGGTCAAGTGTCTTCAAGGTTCACTAACATAAATTTAGTTCTGCTCTAAAATAATATATGAAAGCTACAGGGATCTGCCATTTGGGTAGCGTAACAGCCATTTTCCTGTTATTTTTGGTTTGCTATCGCGTTAGTCCTAACTTCCTCATGCCATCGCCTCTTGTTGCATGAAAAGCGGTCGTGCCGCTATCATTTGCGGACTACTCTATTGTTTTCGTCCACCTCTGAAGAGAAATAAACCCACATTGTTCTAGCACAAAAGGAATTATTTTTTGGCATGGTAGTTCACAATGTTCTCCGCTTAGGGCTCCATGCCACCGCCTACTCGTGGCAAGCTAAAAGTAAAGAACCCCTTGCTACGTTGATTGGACTGAAAAGCGCGGAATAGTTGAGTTGCGAATTAACCCCAATAAGTACGCAGTTAAGGGAGATGAATAAAGCTGGAGTGCTCGTACGAATCATAGACGCTCGTGTTAATCTGAAAGCTCCCACTTTAAAACAACAGATTCTGTTCGCAACCTGGAAGACACGAATGCTCTGGAGGTTTGACGTTCCCGATGAGTGCTAAATCCACTCTGATCTGTAGGTCACAAATTATCCAGTGTATTCTTTCTTACACAATGTTCCAAAATGGTTCATATAACAAGATGCGGTTTCACTCTTTACCTAAATGGTTTTGAAGAATTCGCGGGTCTGATGTGACAATAGACGTTCTCAAAACTTTCAGTTAGAAAATAAATACAGCCGTACGATTATTGTATAAATCCTGTAGCAACCTTTATAGAGACTGTAAAGCTGTATCAGCACTGACTCAAAACCTGCGAGATTTTATTTGTTCCCCGGAAATTTTTTTCAAGAAACTACAGCAAACTGCGAGATTGTTTATCAAAATAACAGTGTTTTTGGTTAAACCAGAAAACACGTTTGACAATTAACCCCATTTGATTTGATTTTTACAGAAGACGCGAATGAATCCAGCTGGATCTTTTCTTTGTGATGGCTCTCTTCCAATGTAGCTATAATTTTTGTTATTTTCTTCCGCAATTTACCACCTATTTCCGGCAGTTGAATTTATGATCCATGTTTGAATACGTACATCCTCTGGTTCACCGAAAATCCCTACAAGAACTCCAACGAAGTTTGTCCTTGAGTAGCCCAGTTCGCAACATAGTAACTAAGTGTAATCCATTAACATCACAAAGCCAGTTGATGACTGAACAATTTTTGACGATTACTTACTTGCCTGATAATTATATAGCATGCAATTAGAACTGCGCTGTTGTAGTTTTTTCAGCAATGCTAAGGAAAGTCAGTTTGGTCAACAGACTGTTAGAAAATTGTCTTGTTTAGCCCGCACAGAAATGACATAATTGAAGTTGCGTAGACCAACAGCTGTCCCATGCCGGGACAACGGCAACGTTTATTGCAGGAACCCCACGACAAAAAGAAAATGGTTTTTCTGTCTCAAGGAACCTTTCAATTTACCTCTTACAAAAATGCAAACATCTGAATAGATCACGACATGCTCGTTTGTTCAGGGTTCATCCCGCTCAAACTTGCGAATTCCCAAGCTCGTCGAACGGAAAGGAGTAATCCTTTTGTCCTTAAAACCATTTTAAACTATACCAGCTTTCTGCCCACAGTTATGATTTCGTGGCGTTTTGTTTCGCACTTGTACACCGTGAGTTGCATACAGCCACCGCTTTCATCCGGAGAAATACCACTATCAAAACCCAAAGGAGTCTTATGCGACTCGCCAACTGATAGCCGAATACAGTCTGTTTTTTAGCTAACAACATCTTTTTAGTTTACACAAAAAGCAGAACATCGAGCTGCAAGTTATCTTATTCCGCAAGCAACCCGGATACGCCATATTTTCAGCAGGTATTTTCTCTGATCAAATTGTTCCCGGGGGAAATGATTGTGGAGTGGAGTTGAAGTTAGTATGTGAAAGCCCCTTGGGTAAGTCTTATGATTAATCGAATTTAATGTGGGCTTAAACTGTGGACTTTCCTCACTGTGATGGCTGTGGACCATTAGCTGAATGTGTTGGCAACTTCCTGAAACTGATTAGCTTCTTCATGCATTGTCCTTATTCCCTCTAGTGTACACCGAACCCGCGAATCTGTGCCAACAGATCGCAATGATACCTAATCTACGACACATTTGGATAGAAGATTGAAATGTAAAAATGCATTCTAGCCCACCATGTGTCCATTCGGTTTGTATCCCCCTTAATCCATAGCTACAGGCGAAATTCCATGAAGAAAGCAAACATGTATGTGGTAACAGTCTAAGATGTTATTTGATAACATGACTATTGGTAAAAGAACTGACTATCTGTTACTTGCTAAACAGCCGCTAGGTTGGAATAACGTTGAATTATCCGAACGTAACTTCCTCGAGGCACAATATTCGGTATTATTGACCTTCAGTGTGAATTACCTGTTAGTGAATCTCGAACTCAAATTTCACTGCAAGTTACTTTTAGCCACAAAGGTTTCCTCGTCTCTTCTTTACTATCTCTTGACCTTCGAAGCAACACTACCATGAGAATGTTGCTAATTAATCAACCATGGTTAAACATACTGCTATGCAGGCTTAGATGAGGAGTCAGATTACCTCGGTTTATATAAATATGCGTATGACCCTACCTTGCTGATAGGGTAACATTGTTACACTCCGCTTTTCTTCTTTGCAATAGGCTCCCTCCACACAATGTCTGATGTGCGCACTCCAGATACGCATTTGTGTCACCCTAGATATAGTGCCAGTGGGACATTTTGAGATTGATATGTCAATCAATTTCATCAGAAACCACGATGGTTTCATTCTTCTGTCGCAAAAATCTGATAAAGTGCAAATTCACTGAACCTCTGAAAACAAACTACAATGTCTTCACCGACAAAACAGTAGCACGCACTGTTGTTTTTCAAATATAGTAGATTTTCTTTAGCGAAACTGTGACAATATAACTAGTATTTATTGATAAGTCAATCTTCGAAAGAGGGGCTGGGCAAGGANCTTCGAAAGAGTGTCTGAGCAAGAATAATGAAGCTGAATCTCAACCAAGGATTCTGACCACGGTTATCGCTTCAAAAATATTTGAACCGCTTTTATGTTCTAGCCGGTATGTTCTAGCATATTCCTAATTTCCGCGTTTCAGTCTACTTGACCTGACTGCATAAATAACGTGTCGTAAAGCTGTCCTTTAATAAGCACCATTTTAATAATTGATCTTAATGAAGGTTTCGAATATGAGGTAAACTTATTAGCCAGATTTGTGCAATGACAAGCTATTTCTTCTAGTTACTTTATACTTTGTCTGAGTACGCATTTGTAAGGTCGCGTTTCTGAACATATACATTTATGTTAGGAGGATTCTTTTACAGCATTATGCGAAACCGAGTTGTGTAAAGGAGCTATATAAGTCGCCCTGCCCCCTCAGTGTGCTTCCGTATTTATTAGAAAAATTTCTCATCATTGCACATAAAGAACATAAACTTACCGCAATTATAAACTATTTCCTAAACAAGACGGTTGGAAAGGACCACGAAGCCTGTCTAAACAGACCATTGCTGCTGCCAAAACTAACGGAAAAGCGCAAGGTAAAAATGTTGCGTTCAAGCAAGTAACTTTAGCACCGAAGCTGAGCCAGACCTCTGATTAAATCCGAGCACAATTGTAGTCCTTCCAAGGCCATGTAAGTTGGGGTATCATGAAGAAACCCAGACGTATGGGACCAATGTAGATTTCACGCATTTATCCGTGACAAGCGGCTTCAGAAAATTGTGCACTATTTTTCAGTCAAAATAGCTTCACTTCTTTAACGGTCGTCAGACTGATGCAACCTAGTTTTCAGTATCCTCTAGGCAGGGCACATAAATGTCTTATTTAAATTGCTAAATCAAGTGAACAAGTCATACATACTGCCCCATATTTGCTAGTGGGGTCGACTTTTCATCACAATAACGGCCAAGACCGTCATCCTTTTTAACGTTCAACACGTTTGAGTTTTCGGTTTGAATGACAAACTTATTCTTCTCTAAAGTCATACACTTCGAAACAGTCTCAGCTTTCCATGACTATTAGTCTATACTGGCATCGAGAGCATCGCACTCAACCCGTATGAAACGTTGAGTCACTGGCTGAGACTAAAAGTAACTCCACGGTTATATATGCATATGTACTTATAGAAGTCAAATACAATTACTGTGGCTTCATCATTTCCTCACGATTACAGGCTATGCATTGGTTAAGCAGAATTCCATGAATTTTGTTTAGCTAAGCTCGCGAATCAGCTATTTTTCTCTGAAAAGGAGAAGTCTTCCGATTCTCGCGACTCAACTACGCGGAAGTTTTCGCAGAACAGCTGAATTTAAAGCCGCCCCACTTAGCTACTGGCGTGTGATTCAGTTCATCAACGTTTTGAGTTGTTCTCCACTCAGACCTGTCCGTAGTAAGTCTACATTCCGAATTACATATCACGAACCGACGCCACGCAAACAAGTTGGTGGACCAGACTTTTGCACGATAAGCTCACATGCCTAGCTTATTAATCCTTAGAAGTAACAAACAAAACCAAGCCTGGCGCTGAACATACCAGCTACCCGCAATTCGGTTTTCCCTCCTTGATGCGCAAACTAACCCTAGGCGTTGGTAATTGATCAGGTGGCTGTTGATCTGTTCGCCGAGCTTGGCAATTGATTTGCAAACGTTTCGTCACCATTCGAGGAGACATCTTCAGTGCGCTGAAGATGTCTCCTCGAATGGTGACGAAACGTTTGCAAATCAATTGCCAAGCTCGGCGAACAGATCAACAGCCACCTGATCAATTACCAACGCCTAGGGTTAGTTTGCGCATCAAGGAGGGAAAACCGAATTGCGGGTAGCTGGTCCTAGGCGTATTAGCATGCATTACGTGACGGTGGATGAGGTTCTAGCAGTAGTTTTTACAAGAATGATAATATGAGCCATAAATTACAGCACAGTATTACTTTTTCGAAGTGTCGGCGGTCTGTACCATCGAAAACTCCTACAGTTGCATTAAATCACAACGCGCCACTGGAATCAAGACCGTAGGAATTTAATGACAGTTCTGCTAGAGAATTCATGAGGGTTCTCAAAACAAGCGGAAAAGCTACCTTAGGCTACAACTGATACATATTTCACGTAGAAGGCCCTGTTCAGATATTCATTAAGTGCATTATCGTTTTACATAGACGACTAGCATCCATTTCGTGCTTGTTCGCTTACTTCTCCTGTGCTTGATCAGGTCTTTTTATAGTCAAACTATTGCTTTGATATTGCTGATGCGATAAATCACACTGAAACTAACTTGACTACCGTTAGCGTTGGCCGCTATCATCTCATAATTTATCGGGAACTCCGGTTGATGAAAGAAATTTTTACTTTTATAAGAATATATGAAAGCTACCCTTGCACAGCGAACCACCGCACGACTTGTATTCCCGTTGTTGTTCCCGACGTTGCCAGTTATTGGCAATCAAATCTTTTGTCAAACCATTCAATGAGCTGAAACCTATGCAAAATAACCAGTCCTGTGTACTATGTTAAGCAAACTACAGAGGGTAAGAGACAATGGACAGTAAGCTAATTGTACTCCACAACAATTAGTGAGCGACCATTTTGTGTGTTGGATACGTACGGTAGAAAATTTTGTCTGATTTCGTGGTTGTCACGGTCTGTCTGACTTTCTGGAATGATACTGTTTATTGCATGCAGCAAGCAGCAGGAAGACCTTCTGACAAATTAAAATTTTGAGCTGATCTGTAGGATTGACTGATGGCTAATTCTGGTAATCAGGTCGGTAATCGCCGGGTTGAGTGCAGTTAAATTCTGGAAACACCAGCACACGTATGTGTATGCAAGAGTTTACTTGTAATTAAGCGTGTGTGTGAGCAGACATTTAAAGACTGTACAGTAAAAGGGATGCACAAGTGGGTGTACTGCAGAAAAAGCAGAAGACTTGTGTGATTACTGTAAATACATATATACATACATTCATATATACATTTCAAATTGAAATGGCCAAAATTTTTGGACCAGCTTTTTTGTTCCACCAGTGGCAATGCTCAGATTCAGTTACAAAACACTCACGACATTTCAAATCAAGATGAACGACAGTTTTGTTCTTCGATAGCCGCAACTGGAAGAAAGCGACAAGAAGCGCTTTTCGTACTTACAAATGAGACCATATCCTAATGCTGCTTGCTTGCATAATGTTTGCTAAATCGCCAATGCCAGCAGATGCTGGTTAGGACTGTGAAAGCATGATAACTGGCTTTGTTCGTGTCATTCAACCGTAAACAAAATTGTCTACACATTTTACCAAATGCGGCAAGAGTGAGTAGAAGCATTGGGTGTTGGTCCAAACACACCAGTGCGCATTTTGTATAGTAGTAGTATAGAGGAGATTTTAAACACTTATTGCGGTCAATTTCACGAAACAAGTGTCACCTAATGCAGATAAATAAGGCAAAGAAAGAAAGAAAAACACACCTATTCGACCAGTTCTCATAATAGCGGTTAAAATGTAATAAAACTGGTAATGGAACCGTAGCGAGTGTTGAACTGTTTTGGCTGATAATGAGTAATATACTTTTGGAATAATATAACAGATTGTTAGTAGTAAGCAACGTTACCCAAAACTATGGGAAGTAGGTAGATCGGAATGAGCGAAATGCAATATCATGAAGAGAAAATGACGGTCTTCGAACTCCCATCAATGCGTTTCTCCTATATTACTCGAAAGGCAACTCAGTTTGAGGGAGTTTAGTTTCTGACTTAGAAAAAAACTACACATACGAAATTACCTGTTTTTTGTAGTCTCATAGATGCAGGCAAAGATTTTATTCACTATGTATCCTATAGGAGTGTCACCAGGAGGGTTCCGACCTGACATTAGAATGCAACAAGCAAAGGCCTCTACACCTAAACATCTGATTAACTCCACTCCATATAGTTTAGCGGTAAGATACACTTACTGAATATCTGTCTGACTTGAGGCAGCATAATCTATCAACCGAAAACTCTTTAGGACCAAAGTGCAGGCCGAGTGTGTATTTCTGGAATGATAAAATGACACTTGTTGACCCTCGCCAAAGTTTTTAGCTAGCATTCGTATAAGCTGCCTTACTGTTGTGAGTCAGCCCGGATTTCGCGAGCCAAAAAGATTATCTCTTTAAAAATACCAACTTGCATGCTAGTCACTGCTCCTATAAACGAGTGAGAACCAGATTTTATTGGACATCTGTATCCACTTTGGTCACTGCTGCTGGCGATGCCAAGTTTAACGCCAACAACGTCATTCGACTGATGTTTTCTAGAACTAAGGACCTAGTTCTTGGATTTCGTTCCCAAGAGGGACAGAACAAGATTCTAATGTAAGTGTCGAGCAGGATAGACTAACGATGAACCAACCCGAGTGTGCGCTTCAACTCTTGGCGACACCTATATAAAGTCTTTCCAAGAAACAGAGAAAATCGCCCAGTCTTGTTCTTTCTTATTCTGCCTCGTTATTTGAGTATACATTACGACCCTTCCACTGTCAGCATGCTAAGCCATGCTAACCCGCAAGTTATGTAAGCTGAATTTTATTGACTTTGTGAAGCAAACTATTCACAAGGTCGGTGAGAACTCTTTGGAAAACTCAGAGAGTGCGCCCACCTGGTGAGCCTAAGGAAGGACGGAAACAGACAGGCGTTGTCAAAGAGTTTTCAGCAAATTTGTGGGTAGTTTCCTTTTTTATATCTTATTTGTCCTATATCTTACATTGGGTGTTTTGTGAAAATTTCGATGTTATCTGTCCTCAGCCTGTCATTCTACTTGTTTGTATGAACCCTTTGGTTGATGGTCTTTTGTCAAAATCCGGCCCCAGTCACCGTTTTTCAATCTGCACTGGAGAGTACTCAATTATTCGGATATCAGCTGAGTCACTGGTCGTTTTTCCGGCGAATAAGAATCAATGACAGAAAACGTGTGGCCTTCATTTTGAATGATGGTATTCGCTATTTGGTAGATGCTCATCGGTGCCCTTCCCAGCCTCAGATTTTTCAAGCACCAGTTTATAACCAGAACCTGATGCCAGTTAAACACATAGCGATAAAATATATATGCTGTCCGTACGAATTACGAACCACGGCTCTTGAGGCCAGACGGTAAAACATTAACCTCCAAATTTGTGTATGAATTAACTAACTGCTGTCTTTGCTCCAGTGTCTTAGTCTTTTAGAAAAAGACTCACTATCGAGGAACACAGCAGATACATTGGAAAGTAGCGAGTGTAAAAGTTACATGGGAGCCCGCGAGGATTATAACGCATTTTCGACCTTGATACAGGCTATCCAATCATCATCACTGGCGACCGTCTCCGTTCGGGGGTTAACTGGAGACCATTGCGTTTTCCAGACAAATCTATCCCTGAGGTTGTAGAAATTCCAGACAGTATTGAATCAAGCAGATAAACAAGCAGACTTGCAACTGAAATAAAAAACAGAGCAGATGTCGCCGCCCACAGGGGAACACAGTTGGCTTGCCGAATGTCTTCAGGATACATATTCTACAGTATCGACTGGCTTTGCCTTCTTCTTGCCAAGAAAATACTACACTTAGGGCGCCTTGAGTCTGTCCACGTCTTGACGCCTGGGATCGACAATACGATATTAAGTGACTGTGATCAGTGGATACTCTCCAACACCATATTCAGCAGAGGAGTACACAAACCTCCACACTGAACTTGATGTTCTCCTTCGATCACTTACAAAAAGTAGCAGGCCTCTTTTGTTAAAACGCTTCAATGCACAAGTCTCTCTATATCGCCCACTGAAGACAGGTGTTCTTGGACGCAATGGATAGGATCGTGAACTGCAGTGTTGACCGAATTCCCAGAATTCACCCTCTAAAAAGTCAGGAAATAAAATCTAAAAGATGCTAAAAGCGACCTTGCATGGCAGGTCACTCGAATCGAAGAGGGACAGAAGTCAACTGATCAAAGAATCAGCTGCTCATCGGTAGGCAATGTGTCAATGTCCCGATAATAGCGCAGCTTGAGGCAGATGTTTGATAAGTCAGAGGTGTAAACGAATATCGAACCAGGACGTGAGGGGAAAGTTATGACGGAATGAAGGTCACGTTCACACTCACCCGTCTACGGTGACTGAAATATGTTTGGATACATACGATACCCGAAAGCATATTTCGTTTGGCCAAATGTATAACGAAAAAGCGAAACCATCAAGGACATAGGCTTAGGTAGCTGGATATTGGACAGAATTTTAATCTGCTGACGTAGACCTAATGCAATTAGAAGTACAAAACAAGACAGTATGGAAAAAGAAGACATAAAACGGGTTTGTCACTTCGGTGGTCATCAAATTTTAGCCAGGGTGCTAAATCGTGCATGACACATCGTTATCATAGCATCGGTTGGATCTGGAGTCCCAACATGCAGAACTGACAGCGACCATGGGCATGTTTTTTTGGTCGCATTAGGCTGCTCGAACACCGGAAGACGGAAATCCGTTGAATAGGCTGCTGGACATAGAATTCCTCTAGATACGCCCCGGCGACTATTGGGTAGTAAAACGTTCAACGGTGCTAGAGGTGATCTCCCGCGACCATCATTTCGTGGGTCGAAACCCATCAAATCAGTTTAGCGCACGGAGGAATTTTGTGTACCACGCTTGTGACGTCATGTGAACTAATAAGTCACGACCAACTGCAGAATGCCACACGGATATTGCCAACGCAGCCGTAAGTCTATCCTTTGGGTTCAGCTGTTGGGTGTACCCATTTTTAACAAAGTTGGCCTCTGTGCCGTGGATATTACGGATAGTACGGAGGATCTACAGCGACACTGGAGTTCAATCCCTGTCAACATCATATAGACTAGGCTGATTGATGACTTGCTCTGGCTGGCTATATGTGGGTCTCATCAGGTGTGTGAGCCACCAAGCAACCTTTTGTATGCGCTGTGCGTATAAGCTGCTTAGCCGTGTCCACTTGAAGGAGCCGTAAGTGGTTTTTCGGAAAGCAGCTCCAATTTGATTGCTTAGATGGACGCTGTTTCTCGTCGCTAACTTCCTATGCTTTGTCTTATATTGCGCCGTATTGTTTTAAGTTGCAATTTAGTTTCTTAGATTGTATGCTTCCTCAATGTATTTTCTAAAAACAACACGATAACACTGCGGACATTTTGGACTGTGAAGCCTACGGCGATGCTAATAAGGACTCTTCATGACCATCGTTGTACAGAACTGGCTGAATGATAGTTATAATTCGCTAGACAAATGTACATCCTGTGGGACGCATTCTGGTTGAGTGACCATTTGAATGCAGTAACTCTACTGCTCATCTGCACCCACTTGGATTGACAAGCGTGAGCCACCAGATGAGCACGCTTGTCTTTATAAATACGCCTTCCTGTTCATCCACCGGTATTATTTCCCGAAGTCCAAACCGAATACATGGAATCCAGGTGAACACAAATGCGGTTCAGCAAACGAACTGCGTCATCTAAAACAACAACAAGGCTAAACCTCCGACTAGGTTAACAATTTAACGCCAGGGAAGAATTTAATATATGTTTTGCCAAGCAGCACCTGCCGACTAGAGACATATACATGAATGGTTAGCTATATGCCTTTTTATTATTTGCCGTTGTGTCTCCATTATAAATCTAAGTTCCTTACTATGGTTCTGTGCCCGAAACTCCATAATTCGACTATATTTATCCATCATCGCGTTGTAAACAAACACCAACACTCAAACACCACCCAATGTTTGATATGCAAAATATTGCAGAATTATTTGACAGCCCACGATTGGTTTTGTCCTTCTTAAGGCTTATCTGGCATTCTCTATCAATCGTATATTTACCCATTGTGCGCAGCTGGTAAACTACACTAATTGGTTTGTTAAGTCGGTATTAACCGAAAACACAACTGAAAATCACCTGGATCACTCTTTTGCGGTCGTATCCAACCGAATATGCTTCAAAAGAGCCGTCTTACGTCCCGGTTGGCAAGATATCTCAATGTGTTTTCTTGACAGAGAACAATTTACAAAGTTGCTGAAAATTATTCGAGACTATAATACCGGTTTCACTGTTCTTGTGGCCTGTCGCGACCAAAATAGTTTTCGATTAAGTGTATTCCGACACATAATCTGGTAATCCGGTGGAATTCATGTTTGTTAAGATATAGGACGTTACGTCTACCGAATGACCTCAAGAAGGAGAAAGATGACACTGAGATGTCGAAAGGTTTTCAGTGACCGAATGCATAGTGTTTGTAAAGATGCTAATTCATTCTTCAGTCATAAGTGCAACAGCAAATCACCTGCCAAGAATTCCCCCTGCATTTTAAGAACGTCATCCCACATGCAACTTTGGGCCTTTCATTCGTTTGATGACTTTACTCATGGCCAGCTACTTAGTTACATGATTTATATCTGTGAAATATCACGCTCAGTATAGATATTATTGACTTTGTTCAACGGACCAAATTGCCGCTCCAACTGTCACCCTAGTTAGACCGTGAACTGTGCGCTCATAAATATCCACCGAATTGCTGCATAAACTTAGTATAAACATCGAACACGAATTGACCATACCTGTACATCTTTAAAACTAAATATGCAGCACGTAAAATGAAGCTCCCCATATTTAAGGCACGTCGCTGCATAACAGTCGAAAATCGAACCACGGGTTTTAACGTGAAGGGCTACGGCGGTCCTAGTGTTCTTTCAAACAGATCTGAGAATATAAGGCTTTTCACTCAACCATGTCTTAGACTCAGGTTTCGTACGCTCACCAAATATGGCCTTCCGACCTTTTAATCTTCGATGTGTGTACACTGGGATTGTGACAGGCGGTGCCAACTAATCTAGAGGGTGTTTAATGTTGACAGCTAGATTTTAGTAAATCAGAAAACGGCTTTCAATATAGCCATGCGTAAGACACTCAGGGACAAATTTACGGCTGAAACGGAAATAAGATAAAATGTAAATGTACGTTTGCTCTGTTTCAGTGGTCAGTATGTTCATCAGCCAAGGCCTTGAAGCTAATCCTGTCGAAACAAGCTGATTGTACGAATTTTTACTCCAGTGCTACAATTTGCTCCACAAATAAGGGTCAGTGTCCTTACGGGGAGGGGGGTTGCATAAATTATCTAACTGAGTACAGCAGCAAAATTGAGGCACAACAGCTTTCCACTTTAAGACGAAACCCGATGTTGCTTCGTTTTCCGCCAATCACTCTGCAGTCTTGCGGTTCAAAGTTAGGTAAAATTAGTTAATCTGACCCGAATCTACTTAAATCTATACATCTGATTCTTTTACTGAGATAGCAAGGCTTCAATGCTTAGAATGTATTTGTCTAAACTAAAAGCCGCTGTAACCCATAGGCACCTGACGGTTGATTTGTTCAGCTGTGCGGATGACATTACTACCTAAGGGTATCTAAAGTAGTCACTGACTTCACTGACCAACGGAAACGTCGAAAAGTTTGCCCTCTGTTGAGAAGATCGCTGTGGAAGGTATCTTTAGAGCTGCACTGCTAAAATCCAGTGGACCATCTCTTACATTGAGGCGCTACTAATCAGTAAGGCTTACGTTCGCGCTTACGGCGTCCTTCTTCGAGGGGCCCACAAAAATCAGGTTGACTGAACTCTGCTCAGCTGACCACAAACATGATGATAGCTTGGCACATTAAATCTCATGTACTGGATCTTTATTACGCAAATTCACTGACATAGTGCGTCTAACTGACTGTAATTTAATTGTTCTCTTGAAGAGTATCAGGCGAAATAGTGTTCGAAATGCCATCACACGGACTACTCGAATCCTTCAAACTGCCTTCAAGCAGTGATCAGTTGTGGAGCGTTCCCATACTAAACGCCGTTTACCCGTTATCGGCTGAACAAACAAAATGTATTTCTTCGAACCGCTTTCATAAGGGCTACTTTTTTCGGATGCTAAATGTTCACAATGACCTTGAAAAATATTGCATTTGGTTCTATTAAGACCCGTAAAATGTGGACTACCTCACATCGTGGGAGTGAGTATTGATTTTATTTTGAGATTTGTGTGTCGAACCAAAACTAACTGGACACTAAGTGCTAACAGAGTTAGGCCTGCTTATGAGGGCCCACGTAGCTTCAACGTTAGGTTTTGGTTGACGGCAGTCTGTGGTGCCACTAATTATCTGGCGGATTTCACTCATTTCGAATGTATTTTGACCCAAATAACACAGGGACTCATATTTCCTTATTTGATCGTTGTAAGGCATTTCTGATTAAATTTGCTCAATTGTACACACTTTTAACTGTCCACTGTCATTTTTGGTAAGACAAATCAGAAAGATTTCTTCCATTAAAAGGCCTCATTATGCACTCTTCTATGGTGGGGTACATTTTAGGAAAATCTGTTCATCTATTATAAGTCGGTTTTTGTTCGATTTTTCAAAACTTATTTACTGATTGCGCTTTTTAACCACTTGAGTTTCTGGTATCTTGAGGTTAAAAAGTTCTTGCTTCCAACTTGTGATTGAAACAAACCCAACTAGATTTCAACAGATAAGCAGTTCGACGCATTCTTTTAGTGAAAATGTTATTTTAAAATACAGACGAGTTAATGATTAGAGTATGAACATTAGGTCCCACTAATGATGTATTCGTTAAGCTCACAAAAATAGTGTTTTCATAATGTTTTTACCCTCCAAGTCAGCACGAAAGCCTTGTCAAGAAAGTGTACGGTTGAGTACATACCTACCAATTTTCACATCAAGACGCACCTAAATGCGCCATAGGAAACAAAAATACCGTTCTATGTTGTTCAGTAGACATTTATGAAGCCTTGATTATAATTCAGTATTGGCTCGATCCAAAGCCAGACTGTTGTGTTGGACTGTCTCCACTCCACAGCTTCGACTTCCTCTGGACGTCTTAACTTAATATCACACAGTCTTTAGAATTCAGTCGTGACTGAGGTTTTCGTCACTTTGTGATAACTGTTTTTGTCTAGACCACTCGTGAGAAGCACCGGAAACGTTCTGCCTGAGAAGCACTTGTTAGCCTCCAGCTGATAGTTAGTGAACGAACCTAATTGTATCGTTTGCTGTCACAGGAGTATGGGGGCTTGCAAGCCTGTAGATCAATCCGCATTTTTATAAGGCACACCTACACCTTATTGCGCATAGTCTCTTCGAGTTTCATCCTATGCTCTTGTTTTATTGTTTATTTTTCCGTGCGCTTTTATGTCCCAACAAAGGACATGCAGTTGTTTGGTTAGTGTTATACAGAGCAACATTGACATGGTAATAAATCGTGTTTGATGTTGAACTGTCGACATGAGGGAGAAGGACATGTGTGCATGTGACGTGGCTGAAATTCATGAAAGGAGAAAGTGTGCGCAATAATGGATAACTTTAAAAACTAAACACGAACAATTCTAAGCATCTACGCCCTCTTGATGAGTGACTTCATCACAGAAATGATAAGCCTAGCTTGGAATTTCAGTGATAAAAACATGAGGACTAAGAGCTGTTAGCTTTGCTGCTCGTTGTCTTGATATCTTAAAGGTAATCGAAGAATCATTGAAATTTTCCAGAAAATGCGCTAAATGCCTCACTATCCGTAACCAGGGAACGCTGGGATGGGATTCAAATAGTTTTATTAACCAAGTACTTTAAAAACGCGTTTATTATCAAATGGTTTATTTGAAGTAGGCAAAATATGAATACTCAAAAGAGCCGTTGCAATAGTGATTTTATATTATATTATATTATGTTATGTTATATTATATTATATTATGTGGGGGCGTATTTGATGGTTAATAAACCATTCTGAACACTCCAGGAGGTTTGGGTCCTGTAATTCTGTTGCAACTAGAACAGAAAGCTTGTTGGCGACGGGTACATAAAGCCCTCACCCTAATCCAGTCAATAAATTTTTTTTTCGAATTGGTACATGTCTAGTAAAAATTGTCTGTTTATGAACCTATCAGGCTTCTGACACTGGTGCATTTTTGTACTTCGGACATTGGAAAGCACAGGTTACTTATTTTGATCCCTAATGAACCTCAATCCAGGTGAGAGTTCGTTAGAACTTTGAATATCTTTAGTCAGTCAGAAAATTGATCCTTGTTTTACGTGCTTTTTACCGCTTAGCATTTGTCAAGCCCGCCCCTAGTAGCATGAAAAGTCAGACATTCTCTGACTATCCAAGTGCAGTCAAATTCCAAGAGAACTGATGGACCGAATAAATCAAGGAAGGCCAGATGGATCGCGCATTCCTTGTCTAGAAGTTAGATGGTCGGACCTTTGGAGGTGAATGTCTGGCACCAAACCGTGTTAGAGCGCTCGACTGATAGGAATTAATAAGAAGCTTTTTTGTCGGTATTTTTCCAGGTCCGATTGCTACGGCTTCATAACTTCAGACCTATCCTATCTACAATGCAGGATTTCTGACAACCGTGCAACAAATAGTTTCTGCTTTAATGGATCTAAAATTTTCATCTTGGGATAATTTTGCTGTTAAACTGGAACACATCGATTCAGGGAGTGTAGAGAAATGTCTTGCAAGGCCTACCTAAAATGGTACTACTCAACAAAAACAAGGCTGGAGAGTAGTTGCCCGCATCAATGATTTTCAGAAGCTTTAAGTTCAGCTGCTCTATGAAAATAAGAAAGGGATAACCCTTTCCTCAACGAAGTCCTGTTTTTTGGTGATTTTCTTATCTAGCTGTTGTGATTCTCGCATGACGAAATTTTGGCAAATGCAAATCGTGTTGGTGGTCTGGACTGAGGGGAAAGAATGTGGTCTAAGTAGACTCAATTTGCAGACAGATGCCATAAAATTCGCCAATTCCTACAATACTTTGTGCCTTGACAAATCAACTTGATTTAGTCAATATTCAGATGAAGTTGCAAATGCTCCACACTACAATTCAGTAAATGGAATTATCCGGAAACACAGTTACCATATAAATGAAGTTTCTGCTCACTCCAAAACTACTGAAATGAAGATTAACCTACTGTCAAATCTAGGACTGCAGTACTGGAAGGGCATGTATCCGTGATTTGTTTTAACAAGATGTTCTCGGCAATGGTTGCCGGTAAAATCAATAGAGAACTTAATACAATCACCCCTCTAGACATCTGTGCTAATGAATAAGTAGAATTTTGAACCTGTCCGCCAATCAGTGCCCCCGTGAGCCAAATCACACGATGGAAGAATATCCGATGGATGAGGACATTGTAATTGACTTGGATAAATTACGGATGGCTACCACTTCGTCCTCCAAGTCACCATTTGGCTTCGCAACTCTTCAAGAGGAATTTGATGTGAAGTGCAGCAGTAGCAAGTTTTAAATTGACGATGCATCAGTGTACATCCTTAAATATGGCACTGCGACGCTCAGCATACTTGGCTTGTCAGTTTGATGTGTACTGAAGTGTTTTCACTGAATCTTCCATAGCTCTCGATTCCACCTGGGCCGTGGCACCCCCATGGAAAACAGGTCTAGGAGAAAGGTATGTATATACATCAGGGAAAGCAGAAAGTAATGGCAGTAGTTTGCTCGCCAGTAACATAAAACTATACATAATGGCATAAAACGTCCCTTCTTCTGTGGACAACCAATCGAGGCGTGGCTGACATGCCCTATCTACAGTCATGCATAACTCACTCGTTCCCTACTCTAAGCACCCAAGTGAATTGAGATATGCCGCTTTTAAAATTTGGCGTTTAGCGGAGCAAGACCGGGATATATGACAGTCAGGCGCACAGTGCTTGTATATGTGATAACTTATCGATAATAAGCTGTCTTGCTCTATAAAGATTTATATATGTAAATGTTTTTAAGATGCATTCTGGGCTCAAAGTACTCATTCATTTTACCAGCTCTTAGGGCCTTGTGAGCGACTGAAATTTTGAACCTGCAGAATTTACGTGGTCTTGTCCGGAACATTGCAAAACATATCTCCTCCTGTGAAAACTTTTTGTTTTACTTATCTACAGCTTTCAGTACTTGCATAACGAATGGTTCCAGAAATCGTTTAAATTTAATCTAATTATTTGATAATGGGCGCGAGATTATTGTCAAAACGTTTTTAAGGGTACATAAACGGTTATGTTGAAGATTCTCACCGCCACCGAATTACTTGTCAGACTTGTCTGTCAGTTTCATCTCAGCGTCCAGACCACCCTTTGGCAGCTTAGCTAGACAACCTCTTCCGAGCTGTACATGATCCTCTGACTTAGTGTCAGTCTAAACGCGCGATCTGATTTTTCACCATTTATTTTTGGTCTTGGAATTGGTGTGCTAATGTGCGATTAGTATTTACTTAGTGTTAAATAAACTGAATGGACAAACAAATGAATGGAATAACAAGCTGATGAATGATTCATTTTTTGTATTGGGCGAAAAAAGTTTTTTCGGATCCAAAGTAGTCTTAAAATATTAGGAGTAACTACTTGGGTAGAAAATCAAATTTGGAGAAGCATTTCCCGCCTCCTTCTTGAGTTTTAATTTGTCCAGATCTTTATTTTTCACATATCCAATTATCAGATTATTTTTGTGAGGTCAAATGCTGAACAGAACAAAGGCATGCACTCGTTGCACAGTAGGCAGTCCTAAACGATAGACGAACCCGACAGTCTGACCGTTCGCATTCAGTGACTTTGACTTCCAAGGCTCGAACTCCGGTAAGCTTTTGCTAACTTGATACCAAGTGACGTTTTGTCTGAACGAGCTACTTTTTCACGATCTCAACCTGAAAGTTCCGCCTCCCCCGGTTCTTAATTGAAACCAGTTGCAGAGCACTTATTATCCTTTTTGCATGGTATTGCTTTTTGAAAATATGCCTGTATGTTGAGCTTTTTTAGAAGTGCTAGCTTAAAACAGTTGCGCTACAAAATATTCTATTTAAAGAACTTCCTATCAGCCATTTGATAACTTATTTAAGTAGTGTGTAGATGGCCTTAAAGGAGAATCCACCCAACCGAAATATCAGTCGGTACTTTTATGAGCATCTGCAGCACAGGAGTGCAATGTTCTTTTTCCTTATCCCCTCACGCTGAATCGGCTTGTTTTTTACTTGAATCTAACAAAGACCTTGTTTCTAATCTTGTATTTAGATCAGAAATCGCTCTGTTCGGTCGCTCGAAAGGTATGTTATAGCTAGGAGCTAGCCAAAATAATTCCATTGTATCAGAAATGTCGTTGCAGTTTTGCCCAACAGACCGCATTTTTGTGCTTTTGGAGATGACTAAAAGGGAGATATTACTGAAGGCCGGCCAACTATTTGGACGTTTGCCTAGATAAGTAGCTACATTTTTGTGAATGCACATAAATAATACCACTTCGCAATGTATATAATTGCACGAATTCCGCATTTGACTCCTAGGGAAAACTCCGGACAAAACAAATGCGTCTGAAAATCTGGACCAACTGTTACAGGTTTTCGCTAAACAGCACCAAATTTATTTTCCGATAGGACTAATACAGAACCATCCCTTTGGAAACACGAATTAGAAGAATAAAGTTCATTTTTATCAGACCCTGTAGAAGTTCATCTCGGCAGTCTCTGATTCCCTATACTGGTGTCCAAATAGTAGTTGATTCGGGGATTTTTATAGGTATGCGGTTTTTGTAGCTCATTCCAGTCTGTAAACCAGACTGAATGAAAGCTATCGTTGACCACACCAGTATTTTTTTCCCGTCAGTTTTGTAAAATGCAAGATGTCGCCTTCTACAAGAGTCTGATGTTTACTTGTTTGTCATTCAAAAGACCTAGCCAAATGGACATATGCTTGAGTTAGCATGCCTGGTTAAAATTAATTACAATCCCACGGATTGGTACGTACTGTACCAGTAAGCAGTCGAAATGCCAAAAAATAAGAGGCTGAGAAGAAGCTGCCTGAAACAAACATCTGGGAATTTCCCGTCAGTAAAATGCAAGATGTCGCCTTCTACAAGAGTCTGATGTTTACTTGTTTGTCATTCAAAAGACCTAGCCAAATGGACATATGCTTGAGTTAGCATGCCTGGTTAAAATTAATTACAATCCCACGGATTGGTACGTACTGTACCAGTAAGCAGTCGAAATGCCAAAAAATAAGAGGCTGAGAAGAAGCTGCCTGAAACAAACATCTGGGAATTTGTCGCCCGAGTAGCCAGTCAACATGTGACCATGGGACGTGAATCCCGTGATTTAAACACGACTAGCTCTGGATCCGGGTCTCACTCCGGGTTCTTCAATCTTTGGATCAATCCTCAGCTTCTGCCGGCAAGTTGCGGTTTCAAATCCCCCCGGAGATTTACGAGATGTGCACTGCTGATAATTCCCAATAAATGTGAATCAGCTGTACATTATTTCTCGGTATCTCGGCGCTGGTCGACTTCACCTTCTCAATTAACGTTAACAGGTCTTGAGGAGGAGGAAAGTAATTCTCACTTTTTACTCGTAATCAGAATCTGTACGAATTTCGGCAACCACGTTTTACCAGGCACAAGTACCTCTGCTGGCTAAATTTATCAAAACTTCCTCGTTCACAAAGACTTTGTGCAATTAATAGGCTGATTGATTTGCACATGACAAAATATATCACTTGAACGTTAAAACGCATTTTGCACGAGTTGGAATAGTATGCATCTGATAATCCTGAATGCATTTTTCCTATATAGAGACGTTTTCTCATTGCTAAACAGAAATACATGCAATCTGACTGTCTGATGGATAAAAAAGCTGCTCCGTAATTCTGTGCTTGGGAAAAATTTGAAATTTTCGACAGACCCGATCGGATAATCCTTTCCAATCTTGCAAGAAACCGGCGAGCCTATCCAGCTGGTGATAGAGCCCTATTCGCTATGGGATAAGGGAGAAAACGATTACGGTTTTTTTTTATAAAAAACGAACTCAGTGCAAAATGGATGCACGGAAATGAACAGCTGTTCAAATATCATACACTTAAATTACTACAAAATTTGTCCTCTGATGGAACAACATTACTCTGTCTCATTTGCGTCATCAAAGAATTCCAAAATTTGTCGCGTTTGAGAAGTACTGGTTTTTAATTAACAAACATCCTGTTGAGTAGGAAATATTCGTGATTAAAATACAAATGAAATACTATCAGGAATCAAATCACTGGACACAGCAACACAACAGAAGAATCGCAGACGGTTTGCTCGGAAACGAATATGACGTTGCATGCAAGCCTTTGGTGCCGATGTGGGAACAAGAGCGAAATAGGAGATGGAGCATGTTGACTTTTGTTGAAAGCTGTCGGCCGGCGCAAACAGGACATAACGATGAAAAACAACACCAAAGCATCGGAGCGTTTAAGTGGAAGTAGCATTTGTCCTTTTCTTGTAGGTTAAGACACATTCAATTTTATGTTGTATAGAAACCTGCTTTTAGCCTCTCTTTTGCTGCAATCGACAACTTGGCGACAATCTGGTAACCATACAGCTAATTACGTTTTTATCCTTCGGTTAACCAGGTCAGGCAGATAATAATTAGGTACCCACTGCTTTGTTACCTTTAGTAGGCAGGCTTGTGATTACACTGATGCCCTACAGGGTGGATCTCAGCAGAAATTTTGCGTTCGCATGTTGCCCAAGCCCATACTATCAAGGCTACATAGGAAAAGTCGATTCCCTCTGATCAACTTGACTGTTCTACATCACCCAGAAATCCCGTGTTGGAGGGATCGCTGTGGACAACTGTTTTACAGGTCATTTTCTCAAACAATCTTTCTTCGCGTGATGGAACAACGGAAATAACTATTTCTCAAACTGAACGTACTTTAGGGCAAATGCGACTACAACAGGACAATTATTTCGCGAAGCTTGTTTCGGTCGTCCATTTGAGGTAGCCCGACTAAATACGTTGCTCTCATATCAGAATGAATTCAACTCTAGCAAATTTTTGCTCTGAAAAATGTCGGAATCGTTTGGTTTATTCGTTTTCTGAAGACAATGTGAATGAACTCGATCCAGATCCGTAGCTTGCCATCTGCGTATTGTTTAGGATACCGTGACAAACAATACTGAAGATCGCCCGTGATAGTCTCCGTGGTTCCGAAGAGCAAGCCTCAGTTACACCTTAGAATGCGGCCAAATGAAATTGCCAGTCTTTGTATTTCGCGCGTTTAGTTCACTGAAAAGTGTTAATTTAGCGGATCGGTGCACTGTTAAGGCAGCAGAAATCCGCAGATCACACTATGTGGCAATCTGTTCTCGGGATACCCTGCGTTCTGCATCAAAACTCGGTTGTCAGCAGCCAGCAACCTACGACGATGGACTCACACAGCACTTATGAATAGAAATCCCCTCATATGGAATAAAAAGCCGCTTAGAAGCTAGTGAATTTTGCACCACCTTCCCAGTGGTGAGCATTCTTCTGTGTAGATGACTGTTTGATAACTGCTGAACAGTGGTTGTAAGTACAACAGACCTATTTCACTCTTGTATCGATTTTGTACTTGGATAAATGATTGCGCAAATAAATTTGATGTGGTTATGCGTATAGATCTTCTGAACTCATATTTCGTTTGAAAAAAATTCCTCCGCATGTTATATTACAAGAATGTGTCATAATCCTCTTATTTAAGCAACCCGCCCTCAGGAAACAAGAGATTCCTTAAGACTAAAAACTTCGCAATTCATGACAGCTAGGTGACATTTGTTTAGAGGCACCTAAGTAATGTTTAACTAGTCAGAGAGTAGGTTTACGGTAAAAAAAAATCCTTTACTCATTAGATTTTGAATGAAACAAACGCATAGTGAGGCCAATGGTAGACAAGGCACGTTGTCCTCTAAGTGGCTTGATAAGTCCAAACACAGTGCTTCATTCTGGTATCTTCATGTCTTCGTTAGTGCTTTAGGCCCGCAGCGGACCTTCGTTATTCCATGTATTCTAAGTTGATTCTTTTCTGTGCTAAGTAGAACAATACTACTCATCGATTTGGTCACCCCTCTTCCCAACCCCTGATGTTGATGTAGACAATGAGTTGAAAATATATGCGTCCGATCTCTTATAATACTATCAGACTTAGGGTTGCTACGGTTCACCAATCAATTATAATGATGTAGCTTCGGTGATTTTAAGCAACTGTTGTTCTGATGTGATACATTTTTCCACGCTCTTTTCTGAAACAAATCCTCAATAAATTTCGTTCTGCTAAGTTTCGTTGAACTAAATGTTTCCTATAAGATATCCTGCTCCTGAGTAGTATTTCAGATGATTGACCTTTTCGTAGTTCCTTTCAGTAGTGGACACCGTTCAGACAAGGCCAGCGTGGTCGAATTTTTTTTATCAAGTTACATTTTTCGGAGATACTGATTGAGTAGCTTGTCAAGATACCGACAGTAAAAACGACTTCACACTGAATGTGTGCCCATGGTACAATTTATCTCAGAAAACGGTCCAGAGAAGTTTAGCTACGCCCCAGCTTTTACTGTAATTGCTTTTGCTTGATGGTTTAACCGCACTTCGTGTTGTTATTCATTGTACTCCTTCAGTAGCCTTTTAAAACCGCGGTACTGTTTCTGATAAGTGGTTTTGTTTTGAAGTGGAGTTGAAGGCATTTTTAAGGAGGATCTGCGGAAGTTCTTCACCTATAAGGAATCACACAAAACATGAACTCCCTTCTGGCGAGGCAGCTTAAAATCCGCCCACATTGCGGTCCACGGAGGGAACAATTCATATATAATGTTTACGCAATAGATTATTCACTCTTCAAGAAGAAACAGCGCAGTCAAAATGACCTGTTCAACTGATATAGAGATTTAGTTGTTTCTCACGTTACACGGTTGGCGTCACAAGACTACAGTAGCAGGCTAGACTTTGGCCGATTTGTAGGTTAGTTAAGCCAAAACTGTTCATGCGAACCTGATGCAGATTCATTGCAGACGGAGGTTTACTTGGCTCACTACACAGAATGAGGCAGAGAACGATCTTCTGTGGTTTAGTGAGCTGCTTTTAAATTATGTTTTCCCACAGAATCACCTTATTCCGGTTCTTTTTCAAATGCATCAAGTTGCATGGCTCGATCACAGTGTCCACGGTTATTTATCTAATTCGTGATGTTAATTCCAAACAGAAAGCAAGGTCACTTCTGTTAATCTAGGTAGCTATCTTAGGCATTCAAATGTAACTAGCACCACGACCTTTCAATGCAGAAAGTATGTGGCCGTCAAGTAAAAGAACGCTACATTGGGGCCGAATTTTAAGGTCACTGCCGAAGTTCCATTCCCACTGTGTCATAGGAGTAGCAGCCACAAGTGCTATCTGTCATGTACATCCATTTTGCCTTTATCACTGCACCGAATTTGATGCATTTTGCGCTACGCGAAGATAGTACATTTTGCTTTTAATTCTGATATCTTCAGGGGCCTACCGATGTTCTTTTCATTCTTGAGTTTTTCGTTTTTAACCTTCGTCTTCAAAGACTGTCGGCTTGTTATTGAACAAACTGATCCCTGTTTCGGCTGACACATGCAGTAAGCTTTGAACAAGCCTTCTCAAACTGTATTAGAACCCAACACCGACGAATATTCAATGCTAACTATACCCACACACTATTCGCTCACTCTGGATCCTGAGGAGTATTTTTGTAATCAGGCCATAAAATAGCGCAAATTTGAAATACGTCACTGAGACCAGAAGAAACATGATCTTGTGTTCCAATTTCCAATTGTAAGCAACTAGACTGAGCTATTAAATTATTACTATGGGGTGCGTAAAGTTAACAACGCTAGCCTTATATCGAAACCACATAAGGAATGTATCAACCTATCGGTCAAATTAGTTTTGTCTACCTTGGTGGGAAAATAATATCAATGCCATAGACGTAATACACTACCCAGTAGGTTGCTGAAAATTCTTCGACGGCCCACGACCTGTTTTCCCCTTTCAGGGGCTCATCAGATAGGCGCACTCCGCGGGTTTCCGTCAACCTTATGTTCAACTTGAAACATCATAAACGAGAGATTCAGCCGGATTCCAGTTGAGTCACTCACAAAAATCTGAATTTGTTTTCAACTGAGTGTATTTCGCTAATATCAATCCAAGATTCGTGCGACACCGATAATTGGGTCAGATGGATCTACTTTGTCAATGTGACCTACAAACTATGGCGGGTTCGGTCAGCTTGTGATATTTCAAATATCGTAGCGACTGAAACATGAGGCGGCCTGAGAACATCACAAACGAGCGATTCAGCTGGGTTCCAGGTGAGTCTCTCGAAAGAACCAAATTAGTTTGCAAATGAGTGTATATTCGCTAAGCTTGTGCTTCTGTTTCACAAAGAACCTCCATGCACAATTTCACGGATAGAACACTGGTGCGAATGTATAAAACAGCAAACCTGGTGCTAATCCTCACAACCGCATCTGGGACGTTATTTAATGACTGATGTTCGGCATGCAGATGACAGCTGCCTAGAATTCAATTAGGTTCGCCGAATATTGCCAATCTCAAACCAGGTGGATTGGATAAGAGGAGTGAGATCACATGAAACAGAGGACATTTTATGTAGCTTTCTCATCAAAACCTAATGGCTACTGCTGGGTTTTGAAAGATAAAAGATTACTTCTATTTGCAACATCTGTCTATGACTGTATTGAAACCAACAGAAATAGCGGGAAATACTTTTTGATTCATGTGTGGATCGGGAAGACCTGAAATGGGCAGTGATAATTGTGTAATGTCTATAACCGATACAGACGAGTTGTGAGACATGAAATAGGGGAATGTGATATTCGTTAATGTGAAGAAGCCCAATCTGGATGACCCACGTAGATTGCTATGCAAACGACAAAGCAGTCGGGAGCTCGGTGAGCTAAACCAAAGTGGTGGTGTTATTTTGGTCTGGTTGGAGCCCAATCGCCTACCATAATGGAGGCGGCATGGGTTAGCATGCAGAACAGCCCGTCTCTGTGTATCAGCGTCGAAACCGTAGTCTCAAAATCACTTCTGTTCTATATATCGGGTTTCAATCAGCCAGATAACAGACTGCAGGTTAGCCTGGTCGACAACACCAGGCCATTAGTTGCAAGAAAGTTCATTCGAAAGATGTGCATGTCAACCTCTGATTGCTTTTTGCTGGCTGAGTTTTACGGGTAAAAAACGATTCAGACGAAATTCTATCGAGAAGCGCTCTCGAATAATACTCCGATAGTGCAGGCGATTGCGTTTCCTAAAACACGATACGTTATGATAGACTTTATCAGCAGTTGGTACCCCTCAAAGACGTTTTTCAGAAGACTGGACGTTACTAATTCCCGTTTCCGTAATTCTTGTACCGCCGGTCATTTCACTGACTGCTAATTTGAGCTTTGAATTCAACAGTTTGAGTTATTTGCAGTATGTGTGTATAAGGACCTTTCAACATTGGAAAGTGAATGAAAGCAGATGACAACTTTCTGCGGGGGTTGAATGTATACCTGATCATTCGCCCTTTTTGACTAATTCATTTCTCCTAACCTTCTACACCAGGCGGCATGTAAAGTCAGTCGCACTTACTGTGTGGTCATCATGAAATATACCATAGTACGTCCAGCGTATACTTTGATCTGCTGCGTGCTTTCTTTCTATAAATATGATTGCAGTTTGCAATATGTAGACACATGCATTAGCAAACTTGCATGTCGCATTACCCCATCCTTCACGCAAGTGCTCGATCCACGGCTCGAATGAGGTTTTTTCAAGCAAGACAACCTAATAGGATACTCAAAATTCAAATTGAAAGATATTCTATTAAGGCACCCAGAGCTCACTGAATCAGTTCAGCAGTCGATCTAGTGAAGACGTCAAGTCATCCAGGACTAACTCTTACCAGAGTTTAGAGAACTGCCGCATAAATTGCTGCGACGTGACCGTACATAAATGGGTTCATTTAGACGACATGGTGTGAAATGGCAGTGTGACCTAAGTTGGCACCATCGATTGGAGTTGTTATTGGATGCACTTTGCTCTCCTCTAAGCCCTTTATTCCAAAAGTACAGGATGTCGGATATGACCAGGCTGCATCAGGTCTTCAGTGGGGTAGCAGTTTAATTCAAACCGTTATATGTCTGGATTACATTGAGGACTGTAATCCAACCCTATGTACACAGCACGTGTGAACGACCTTTGAGCATTTCTAGAGAATGGTTGGTGTACAGTTAGTACGTCCAATAAAACTGGTTACTTAATGAAATATTTGTTGATAGTATCTGCGATGGAAACCTATTTGACTGCTTGACGCAGCCGTAGAGATGGGTCGACCGGCTGCACGAAGATAACAATCAGGTCAGCATTCAAAGAAACAAGTTCTGATCGTTGGAGCCTGAGCGTTTATGTTTCCACCAGCTTAGAAGTTAGATGTGTCTGGTGTGTCAAGGCGCAATAATCGCACCCAACATAATTCGCCTGTCAGATAACTGGAGATTAAAACTCAGTATAGCTGGCGATATATGATCCTGATAAGCACTTAATTGTGGAAAAGTCTAGTCTTTTTTCGCTTACAGTAAACTGAACATCATAATTCTGATGAGGACTGCTTAGACACAGTGATATAAATGTAATCGCCTAACTCAGACAGAGAAACAACATTCATCATGCGTCAGTTATTCAGCTTCATTCAGAATATTGGTATTTCTAGCCGCGCGGAAACTCCTTAATTGCACAGCAAAAAACGCGTTCATTTTTATTAACTGTGTGGACTAATATTTTACTGTGGAAAAGTCGGAATGGTCTCTAGTCCCTAACAACTGTGGTCATCTCGGTCAGAATAGAAAGTTTACTACAAAATTCCTCCAACTCTGCAGATAAGTGACCAACATGAATAAAAATCAACCTATTCGTTTCCACCTGCTTTTGACTTCCAAGACAATACGACCGTTTTAAATCCTCAATAATATTCGCAAAACCGAGCTGGCCATGAAAATCTTAGTGTACCGTGCGGGGATCCGCATACACATAATATCACTATGTGTACGGCCTGGGACACATGAAAGACTAACTCACGTCGAACTTTTTATTTCCTCGGTTTTTATCCGTTGCACAAAACATCAGCACGTGCCTAAATAACTAATTCCTCACGGTGGACTGCTCGGTGCGCTTAAGCCTCTCCCTGAAAACTTCATATCTTGTGGACTTGCACTTCTCGTAATAAAAGTAGTCTTGCAATCAAACGGTTACACATCTTTACTGAAAGAACCACCTTATTATGCGCAATACCGTCATATCTGTCAGGATCAGGCACACCCATGAACGTGCTGTCCATTACTACGCCCAGCCCTTAGACGGCTATGCCTTATAAGTAACTCTAAATCTGAAGCATCTCACCAACCTGACGAGGAATTACGGCGTGTCACCGAACAAACCATTTTAAATACATGAGAAATATTGCTGAAATGATGTATGTGAATTAGTGATAGTAACAGGCTTTGTTTCCTCTTTTTTCAAAGATTTGTTTTCAGTACATAGCAGCTTACTGAAAAAACTTACCACTCCTTTACTTATATATTCGACTTATACTAACGAGCAATCGTAAGCTCTATGCGGTTATGAAGCTAAACTTTCTACTCAATAAACTTGATACTACTTGCTTCGCATGGGTCGGATGCCGCATCATTGTCTCTCTTTCTACATTACAGGTTCACGTGTAAACAAGTATCCAGGATGGCAAGTTGTGCCCTGGAAGATGGGTGGGGATTTTCAGGTCAACGACCTAAATTGAGTGTCACTTTCGCTAAGCAGGCTACGTGCCCTCACAAAGCCCGAAAACTTGACACAGCCCACGACACAGCTAATGACCACCGTTCACGGACACTGACACGCGTGCATGTGGTGTGCTAACATCTATTTGGTGCACAGGTGGTGGTTTTGGGCATGATTGATTTTTACGCTTGAAATCGCACTTTCGTAACACGTCTGATGTGGTTGAAGTCAGATTAACTATAAAAGCAATCTAAATATTATGTAGAACTCAAGATGCATGAAGCTGCGAGTCTAAGATAGAATGAATGGAATGCCTTTTACTTACCGACAGCAGTCCATTGAGTGGACTGATCCGATTTCCTGGTCTCTTCGCACCATTCTAATCCGAGTAACAAATGTGATTCCTGGCTAGTACAGCACAGACTGAAACAAGATCGTGAGGAATTGAACGCCAAGCAAGTTGCTACGATGCATTTCCAAAAGGATTTACGACGTTGTGTTGAAGTAACTAGGGGTATTTTTAAAAATACGTACTTCACTAGGTTGCAGTTGCCGTAAGATCCGATTCTTACGAAATCTAACAACAGATGACAGTTCTCAACTGCTGACAGTCTGGCAGTCCTTGCGCTACACCCATGCTTCGAGACAAGACGACAAGATTCAATAACTGTTATATCAGATATCGATGTAGGCCAGCCGGTACATATATTTTCCACCGTGAACATGATATGTAAAAGAAATCTTGCACGAAATGGGGCAAATAGTTTACATAACATTTGCACCAATGACAAGCTGGATTTAGACTTAGCGTATAGCCTGAGGACGTTGAAGGAAAAAGGATATCTGGAGATATTTGGGTTAAAATGCTCAGCACAGCCATCTACAGCAAAAGGTAAAAGCACATCAGTCCCGAGGATGCCACTCTACACTAAGTTTCTACTCAGAAGAGACAGTGTTTCTGAAACAATCAAGCGGAAACTAATGACTTCATTCAGAAGTGCATTTAGGACCATTCAGTTAGGGATCACCCTTACTAGTCTACCGTTACTCAGCACAAACATCCAGGCTAATATGCCGGCCCACAAATCCCTGATGGAAACTTATCATTCACTTGCGAGCGTTCCATTAACTACGTCTGCTGGGGACACAAAACTTTTTTTCAAAAAACTGCGGAACGTATGTTCCCACGCACTGGAACCGGACAAGCTAAGCATGTGTCGAAATAGGTTTGCCTCTTATTCGACTTTTTAGAGCCGCCTAATCAGTTCGTTCGGGTCATTCAACGTTTTGTATCCTGTGTCAACAAAACATTCCAAGGCCGTTAGACAAAATACACCTACGAAAGCATAGACAGTTTCCATTCCACCACACCAACCAACTTTGTGTCATCAAAAAAGAGGAATGGAAGTCGCAACTCTACCTTGGACAGTTGAGTGATTTGATAAGTACCCGCTTTTAACCTCACGCTTGGGCTGTTTTTATGCAAACATTTAATCATGTATTCCAATCACAACTAAGTTTGCCAACCTGATCTTTATCTAAGACAGTAATTCACCTCTGATATGCAATAACGGAAATATTTCTCTTCAAGATTTGTTTGGTTCAACTGACTCATTAGGACGAAAGACATTTCCCAAATTCCGCGTGACGGTGGACCACGCCATTGACAAGCGTGGGAAGATAGAACCAGGTGTTTGATTCATTCTTGTCCTATAAATATCACCGGGATTCGGCTTTGTGATGCAAAACCCATCCAAACACTCGGTGAATCATCACTACCACTCGCTGTCATAAGCAGACACGAAGTGTGTGCCATGTTTGCAGGACCCGTCAAATCCCAGCTCTGTCGATAGAATAACCTAACACAAAGAAATACTTTGGCGTCCATTATGAGACAGGAATTTTCTTAGATTTCTCTGGCTACAAAGTGTAAATCTAGCAGGAATTACGTATCTGCCTGGATGTAACTTACCCATCAAAAACTGCTACCAGTGAAAGCAGAAAAACCCTTCACTGCGAATTAACTTATTAACTTATTAACCAAGCAGTTACAAGTCATCGGACAGGAAAGTAAACATCCTATATGCACATAATCTTTAGAAACTGAATATTCGCATGCGTTTTCTTGAACTTTACTAGATACTGATTAACTATTACACAAAAGTTCCACAGCGGTTCCACAGCTTCCCTAGTAAATTTCACCATACATCAGTTGCGGGAGCGAAGCATGGGCAACTCGCAACTTGGACTACTCGCACGCTTCAGCAGTAGTATCCAACCTTACACAATGACTGGTCCACTCTCTTCTGCTGAGTTTGTATGTCCCCAATGTTTCAATATTTTTCACGTCAAGGATCTTTGTTTAGCCTTCAGATCCAGTAGGAAGAATGAGTATTTGCCTCATTGTTACAATACGGTATTTGCGTATAACTGCATTTCTTCCTCAAATGACTTCATGCTCCTTACATTGCCAAGTGCTTTCTGTTAAACATATCCCATAAAAGGATCCCTGCCTGGGATTTTCCTGTAAAATATCTTCTGAAAAGTAAATGACAAATACGAATTAAGTTGAACAAACGAGCACAAGGCTGAAACTCGACAGCATTTCTCAAACCGACCTGCCGTAAACATCAAACTTATCACTTGATGTAGGGCTCATGTATGTAGATTTCCATTTACTAGGTGATGTTTTTCCGTATAGTTAGATAATTTGTGAGCCCCAGAGATTCATACAACGCATAGCTTCAAAATAGTGTTCGTGTATGTTTAGTGACGAGGTTGGTTACCAAAAACCAGTTTTCACGTTCGGTTTGGTTTTCTTCTAGTGGAACTGCACACTTCTCGTATTCGTTTCTTCATTCTCATTTATGAATGCGAACCCAGTGAATTTGACAGCCCATTTGCGAATACGGTTGCGTGTAAACCTGTCCCACAAATGCATCGTCCTTCAAAGTGACACACATCTGCCAATACTCCACTAACTCTGCAGCTTTACAGTCATTTGGTGCGAGAACGTACAGTGAGATGTCACTATTGGTGCTCTGAATCCTCGTCGTAAACCATGGATACTCCCATAGATAAGCCTTGGCGTCCAAATGTATTTCCTTCCATCTTTCTTCGAATATTTCAGTGGTAATCCAATGGATGCCAAAGTGTTCCTCACTTCAGATGTGTAATCGAGGGTAATATGTACAACAGAAAATGATGTGGAATCATGGAATTCAAAATACATCACGACGGAGTCTTTCGTCTGGAAAATGATCACAGTTTATTAGGTCCAGATAACTGGACGAATAAGCTCTTGAATATCATGCCTACCGGCTTGTCAGTGCACCCCATGACACAATGAAATGTTGACATATTTGCTGGCCTAATTTAATACATGATAACATGAGCAATTTTATGATGTCGACGACGGTATTAACTGTCTCTGCATCAGCTTTAGGATTTATCTTTCGATAGCCTAGTTAATCACACACATCGAAGTGTTCATGCAAGTGGGTCTTCAGAATGTACAAACTATCCATTAACGAACTGAAACCACAAAAGATGCAGGGGTTGAGGAAACACAACCACCTTTTCTTGTCAAATTTCTCACGAACCGCCCGTGGTCCCACTGCAGTTCGAGTTGCAGACTCGCCTTCCCAAAAATGTACTTTTTCACATGATGGCCTCTTTGCTAGTTTCCGCGATGTGGCCTGGAACACCCAGTACTAATGCTTTGGTACTATTACTAAAAATATTACGAGTAATCAGGCTACACTGAGTAGCCTGTTAGACATTGATTTGCATTCTCCATAACTTATATAACGTTGATTCTTTTCATCTGATAAAATTGTTTTCAGCATGAATACTGGTTTTGTTTTTTCCACTTTGCGCCTATAGCTTCTTTCTTTTTTTTATCTGAACGTAAATCCCTCTTTGACCTTGTCATTGCATGTCTAGCTTGAAACAACCAAGTGAGTTTCATCTTGTGGGCACTTTGTCTTTGGTCGGTGTGAACTTTGAGACGCCAAAAGGAATTAAGTGTACCGAACCCGAAGAATAGAAGTAATCACACGATCTGAGTTTTGTCCAATTTTGTTATTTTACTATTGTGTTCATAGTACCATGTATGTTGATAAACCTCCATTTGAAAGACTTGACTTTTGGAGTTCAACGCTTAACTCAGCCTGCTCCACCTGATGCTAGAAACAAGTTATATGCATAAATTGACTGCTTAGCGTCAAAAAACAAAGCACACCTCTCTGAAAGCAGCCAAGAAATCAGTGCATTCAGCACAGAGTTAAAAAATGGGAAAGGTATGTTTACAGTGAAAATAACTAGCTGTGATTAGTATTTTCATCTCACTGTGAGCAAGCCACTAGACCAACCTCATCATGTCACTGCATTTGCCCACCAGTCTCACTTTCTTGAACTTTCGTCGGCTACCAGGGTCTGCGTGTAAAATTTCAGCAGTCTGACTTCCATCATGGGGCTTCCAAACATTCGACTACCCTTGTCCGGTATGTCTATTTTGGAACCCCAAGCAACAGAATATCCGTTAAGACGCCGTAGATTTTGATTCATTTCTTCAGTTGGCGAATTTATTTGCATCTCTGCAAATATTACGTTAGTGTTTGAGAGGCCTTCAGTATTTAGAGGAAAAACGCAAGTCTGTTACCTCAAGATAACGGGGAAGTTTTCCCGTTACTCGTAAGGTTGCTGAAAATTCGTCAAAAGCCCATGACCGGTTTCACCCTTCGTGGGGCTGTCGACAAATTTTCAGAAACCTTATGAGTAGCGCATTACGTATATATGTATCGCGATATCTTGAATATCGTAGCAACTGAAATATGAGGCGGTCTGGTGCAGCACATTCAGTTGCCTGGAAACATCACAAGTGAGGAATTCAGTTGAGTTTCAGGTGAGTCTCTCGCAAAACTAAATTAGTTTACAAATGAGTGTATTTCGCTAGGTTTTTTATCGTTATCCGCACAGTCAACGTCGTCCTCTTTTTGATTGTACACATTATTTTATTATAATTGTAACACCTAATCCGTTAAAGCTCCACAGTGAACATCTTAAGGCTACCACGTTGATAAGTCAAGCACAACTCAGCAACGCTTGTGCACACGTTCATCAACCGAACAAGAGAAATATGTTCAAGTAGGACGTAATGTTGACGGAAACTCGGGGACTGCGCCTACCTGATGAACCCCAAAGAAGGACGAAACCGGCCATGGGCTGTCGGAGAGTTTTCAGCAACCTTGTGAGTACTCTTCTTTATGAAGAAATAAGTATAGTTTCTTGAGTTCAAAATCCACCGGCGTAAGCACAGGCTTTTTAAGTTGGGAAATTATACTAACTCTCATGCTCCTTTAACGTGCGTACAACTGAGTTTACATTGGCTGTGCACTGATGAAATCTGGCATTAACACAAAGGTTTGTGCATCCTAAACACTCCTTGTTTTCGGTTAGGCTTCATGGATCGGCTTACGCGGAAAAACTCATTCTCTTCACGAATTTTTTCTAGTTTATATCTCAGGAATAGTTTGTAAAGACATGGTCCACTGCTATCTGATGATTAATTGAACACTCTCTCATCCGACCACAAGTAGCCAACTAGCAGCTAGACGGACTTGCACTTTTCAGGACATAATTGCATCCGTTTACCAATCAGTCCACGCCAGACGCTCTCTTTTCGGCTAGCTACTAGTGCCTATATTCACTATCGACAATAATATTTATGGTAGTTTTCCGCACAATCACTTTCACTCGGAAGAGTGAAAGTTTGATTAAAGCTCTAAAATATCAGGCGAAGTGCCTGATTTCTCATGTGGGGACACAACAGCCCTCGTCCGGCATTGGCTGAGGCTGAAAGTATTGTACGCGAGAAGGCGCTCATGAGGCGCGCCGTGTAAACCCTAATGAATTTTCCACTTAAACCTGGTCCTTTCAGATAAGGATACAGCTCTTACGAGTAGATAGCAGCAATACATTGATCTGAGTTTCGGTTTTTCAAATGTATCGTTAAAACTAACGATGCATCACAAGGTCTGCTTAAATTGTTCAAAAATGAGCTTACTTTCATGCTATTGGACGTAGGCTTGCGTAGAAATAGCTTTTGTCTGGGAAAACTGAGTAGTAAAAAAAACTTTGTCCTCGGGTAGCCTCTTAGGCGGATATGATAACCTGGCGCCAGTACCGGATGTCTACACTAAAATGATGACAAAGGGAAGTTCTCATTTGTCCCATGATCAGTTATACTATCCGTTGATGCCAACGACAGGTTCATTTCAAAAATAGGATTCAAGTTCTAAGAATGACAATGAAACGTGAAATCAAAGAAGAAATATGTGTCCTCAAAAACGTCTGCCAGATGGGTTGATTTTAAGGAAAATGAACGTCATTCTGCAGCCTAACCGCCGAAAATCTGACCAGACAGCAGTTCTGGTCCCTGAAAGTGGATAAAGCACTAAAATGAAAGCCGCAACGGCTAACCAAGTTTGCACTATTTCAGTCAAACCTATTCCTAGCGTCAAAGTTAACAGTGACTAGATTTCAACTGTTAAGCCAGCCCTTGCTCAATCGTACGGAACTAATTGCAGTGCTTTTCCTTTTAAATCCGTTCTACTTGCCACTATTCTGGCCACACTCAAAGTTTGTACCTGGTAAATGAGTTCATGGAAGATTTGTTCCGCGATATATTTGGCTCAGTTTGATTCGCCTAGCATGGTATGATTGCCGAATCCGGATATTTCGAGAAATTTTAGAACGCGTGGGCTACTAAGCTGATAATCAAATAATTCGAGGTTTCCACACGCAGCTAAAGAATACTCCAGTATTTTTGACACACTACTCGCCGATCTTTGCATGCAAACGCGAAAGTGTTATTTTAGGTTGCTACTTCATCTTATAGCACAGAAATAGCAACTCCTAGTGGTAGCAACATTTGGTTGGGTATTTCAGGCAAGCTCCCATTTTAAATGCGGAACCTGACTAACTAGAAACATGTTCATCCGCGCATTGTGTGAAACTCCAGTTTCCAGGATGAAATGAATGTCAATGTCCTGTTTAACAAACATTCAATCAAACAAAAGCTCTTCTATAATGATTCCGATGTTGAATGACACGAAGCTCAAGGAGCAATCGTTTAGCTGTCGACAGGACTAACTATCATCGCTTCACACACCCGGCTTACTGTGATCTTTACTGCATCGCTTAATTAAGTTCACTAGTATCAACCCAAGTAAATGCAGCGCGAAGGAATTAAGTTTAATCCCCATCTGAGCTGGAAAGTTCTGGAGACTCTGGATGATTGAGCTAATGGGCTACAGTTATGTTGACATGAGTTCTTAGGAGGTTTAAGCATTGCTAGCCGCCTGAGGGGGGTTATTTTCTCTTATTTTCTAACCTTCTTCGGGTTTATAAAGCACAATGGCCACAAAACCCTTTTTTCACACTCAAGGAGGCAAACACAGTTTGAACTAACATTTCCAAGTTCTAAATCAATCAGTCGACACCGAAAAACAATAATTTCCACGCTTTTTGTGTCCGAACGCGACCCAGCGAATTTATGAATTTTGTCATTTTGATACGTTTGTGGCGAGCAACGTAAAATACTAGTTTAACCTCACTGCCTCTCTTGATGTTTTTTCATGAAGAATCTTGATATCCATCCATTAATTTTATTGGTTTATTTCTAGATAAAATATTTATAAAATTATAGCCCCTTCATGTAAAAAGGTTTTGAGGATAAAATCTTATCTTTTTTCAAATCCCTGTTGTTGAAACGGTCAAACAGAGGGTGGAATCGTTGAAAATATATTCGTCTTTAACAACAGATGAGCTTTCGACAAATTCCTAAGGTTTACCTTTGGTGTGGAATCGAAGATTCCAACTTGGTGGATGCCAGAATCGCTAATTGCTATCTATGATCCTGAGAAGAAGATTGTCTCCCAATTTGTCCCAATTTCTTGCTTCTAGTTTCGCAGGCAATAAACTGTATCACATGGTTCAGTTTCCGAGAGTTCAAACTAATTTTGTGTCAGCAGACCATGAGATTATGCTCAGAGGCAACTTTTATGACAAGTAGTGATTTACCACCCTTTGGAATTGTTGAACCAAACTCGGGAGCATACGTCATTGGTTATGGACGAAATGAATGCCGGAAGAAAATTGTGCAAAAGTTTGAAAACGTGTGTGGATATTGTTTTTTCAGATTTTATAGCTAGTAGGGAATACTGTTACATATCAGATGAAATCCCACGATATGTTTACACTGGTCATCTGCAACACGTTTCCCTTGCCAAGCAGCTCATCCATCCGGAAGAACTAATCACATTTTCGGTAGCCTGAAATGGATGGATTCAAAGTGAAAGGTAATATTGCAATTAGGACCGAAAATATTTGTGCTGCAAATTTGTAAAGCACATTAAGCGTGGAAAAAGAGCAGAATTATTGAAGTCCGTTCCATTCCAAATACTACTGCCAAGTCGATGTTCAAGCACATATCGGATCCTGACACAAATGGACCGAATCGACCCGTATGAAAACAGAGGTTGCAGTAGAGGAGAATGTCGGTAGCTCGGGTAGCGTAGATGGTCGTTGGCTTGTTCGCTGAGCTGGGCAATTCGGTTGCAAACGTTTCATCACCAATCGAGGTGACATCATCAGTGCGTAGTTGGGCGTAGTGGTGGGTTAGTGGTTGTGCGCACAACTACGCACTGATGATATCACCTCGATTGGTGATGAAACGTTTGCAACCAAATTGACCAGCTCAGTGAACAAGCCAACGACCATAGGTTGCAAGTGTTTATGGAATGGAGCCGTCACAGTGGAATACTTCATTATGTGCAGTGTCAACCAAAATGAAGAAGTAAGAACGAAATCTAAGATGAGATTCGAGAGGGTGAAATAAGTCCGAATGTCCAACTCCATATTTACTTGCTGAAAATGAGGTCCATCGAGTGTGAAATAAGTTCGTATGACTTCAGTAGTTTACTGATTACGAAATCTTCTAAACGAAGGACAACAGCAACGCTCTTTGCACCCAGGCTTTCATCCCAGTATGAACGGTTTTAATGAATTTGTTAAATCTGTCCTGGAAAATAAAAATTCTGAAGTATGATCTATCTTGCTGCTTTGTCAACTGGATTTGAGCCTTGATTAAGTTCATAAAAAAACATACAAGGGTTGGGGTTCCAGCCATTGCGACCCAAAGTATCGTTACATCAGTCATGCCCGATCATCAGGCCAAGACTGGAGCTCTACGTTAGTAGTTTGGAAAGCTGGCATTAGATCATATCCGCTGGCCACTAGTTATGAATGTGCTGAAGGCTTGAACACAGTGAGAGCAACACAAAGATGAATTGCTTAGGGCCAAAGTTGGTGCTGCATTCGAGCTTCTTTTGCCGATGCCGTTCGAGAGAATAGCATCAGTCATCAAACATGCAGATGCCGGTGATAAGCCGGCTTTCCTCAATTTGACGTCGGATATAATATCATCCAAATGATCAATAGTGGCGTCACTGTGAGAATCAAATGTCCGGGATTATAGTTTGTGCTTCTTATGTTATAAATAATGTGTGTGCCACATATAAAACACAAGTCTCGGAATAACAACAATATTATCATATTGTAACTGAATCACTTATAATACCACATAAACAGCACACGAAATGGTACCAAATCGCAGTATTACTTGCAATAGAGGTCAACTGATTTCCTGTTAGCCAATGTGCCAAGAAACACGCAGCCTCGCTTGGAAAAAGAGCCTTCCGAAGAGTTGTGTATGTCCTGCCTTACAATATAATACACACCAAATCGCCCAAAGAACGGTACACTCACGAATTCAACAGTCATATGTTTCCAGTTAACGAGATACAATGTAGTATTCAGGCAGTAAGTTGCAGCACACTCCGACAGCACAAGCTTCAGTTTAGAGTAAAAGACCAGGTGCAAACCCTTATTTCATCAAATTAGAAACAACAAGCTAGTGGAAGACCAGCATACAAGGCAAAAGGGCTGCTGCCCGTAGTCTCTCTTTCAACTGTAGTCCTAAACTGTGACCTGGAATTGGAGGCCAGTATGACCTTTGCGAAAGCAGAACTAAAGGGACGGCCTTCGTGGGCTTAAAACAGGTAGTTTGTACAAGCCCTACAAGTTGGAAAACGCTCAATGCAAAAAAAATAAAGTCCATAGCCCAGTGTACTTGCCATACAATTCCCAGGATCGCAGTTTGATTGCAAATGTTAGCGTCGTTTGGAGAAGGGGCCTTAGTGCCTTGTCAGTGATCTCTAGTGAGAAATCCCACTCAAACTTGACAGGGTTTTTTGTATTCATGTGTTGTCTTCCCCTATCGTTTCGAATATTCATCCAACTTGCCTCGCGTGAACTACTTTCTTTACTGAGTCGACAAAATTTCTGAAATATTTTGCAAACGAGTTAAACAAAATTTGTCCGGAATACGTGCCTTATTTGGTTGGAATAGCAAACGGGTTGGTGTGCCCAACAGATCTGTGGGTTATTTTCAAATTCTTTGGTAAAAATCAATTATCCACATCCGATCACAATAGTCTTGGCTAAACCGTCGCAGTTGAGAAATCAGACTTGTATAATTAGATAGCTGAAGTAGACTAAACGTCAACAATAACTTCCCATTTGACTAGATAACATAATTTGGTTGTTTCAAACAGGTCTAAGCATCGATAAGAAACTTCTAGACCCCCATTGTTTCATTAACACATAACGAGTGATACAATGCCAATGAATGAACATGGCATTGAGTATCCATAAGCCAGTTGATGATGGTGCCCACGACAGGCATAGCTCTTAAAAAACAGCCCACTCATACAATGCCTACAAAGTAACTCAACAACAGTCGTGTGTCAGACGTCTATATACAGTACAGGCTGCTTGAAAAATTAGTATCTGAATCTGATCTGCCGGTTAGCAGTGTTATTTTTATATATTTGTAAAAATCTATCAGTGGGTTTATATATATATATATA